>NC_141327.1:5000-50000 GCF_037954235.1 Aulostomus chinensis | reverse complement strand
AAGCTGCTCTTCTCAGGTGCACGGTGGCTTCTCTCCGCTAGTCAGGATTGAGATTCAAGGCTCACGGGAGGTCAGCGGTATAGCGACCGTGAGCCGCGATTGGTGACGAGTTACAAAAATAGAAAAAATCAACAATGTAGGCGTTACACGGAACGATGCTGTCATGTATGTGTGCTATACTGGAGGTCACCAGGAGGTGATGCTGTAACACAGAGCATGATGTTTGCAGGTACCTGAAATTATTCAATAAAACTTTATTCAGTCTACTTCACTCTGCCTCACAGTCTGATACATAACATGGTGTCAGAAATGTCTAAAATGACGGGAAAGAACACATAAAAAGAAAGATGGACCACCAAAAACCTCTGGGGGACATTAAATTTGGAAGGAAATCTCGCAGAAAGTTGGAGAGTATGGATACAAAAGTTTGAGATTTACCTCATTGCAAGTGGAATCAACGACAAGTCGGAAAAAGTACAACGTGCCACATTTCTTCACGTTGCAGGAGACGACGCCCTCAAGGTATTCAATACTTTTGAGTTTGATGAAGATGTCAATGGACTGGAAGGCTTAAAAAAGCTGTTCAGAAGGTACTGTGAACCGCGAAAAAAACGTGACATACCAGAGACATTTGTTTAATATCAGAGTGCAAGGCAATGCTGAATCCATTGATGCTTATGTCACAAATCTTATAAATAAAGCAAGAGACTGTGAATTTGGAGACCTAACAGAGTCACTGATCAGAGACAGAGTCCTATGTGGTATTACAAATGATCAGATCCGAGGCAGATTGCTAAGAGAGCCCAAGCTAACGCTACAAAGAGCTGTTGATATTTGCCGTGCAGCAGAAGTTAGCCAAAGCCAGCTTATAGAACTACATGAAGAGACTGACGTGCAAGTTAAAAAAAATACACAAGCAACGCAAGCACAAGAAAGACAAGCCACAAACACAAACAAAGAAGGACAGATCACATGCAGACTGTGGAAGATGTGGGCTTAAACATGAAGCAAGACAATGCCCAGCGTATGGTCAAACCTGCAACAAATGTCACCGTAAAAATCCCTACGCCAAAATGTGCATGAGTCGTGGACAGACAAATAACCACTGGAAAGTACAAGGTGTAGAATGTGACATGGAAAGTAATGATGAAACTGACATGTTCATTGGGACAGTGCATGTTAAAGAAGACAAGCATGTGAACAACGTGGCTGTGAAAAGTGGCAGAGAGGTCTGGAAAGAGACTGTGAATGTCAACAACCAGCAAATCACAGTGATGATAGATACAGGCGCTGACTGTAACGTCATGTCCAAGAGTGAATTAAAAAAGCTGAAACTGAGTGATGATAAACTGCTAAAGTCAAACTTCAAGCTAGACGGAGTTTTTGGACAGAGAGAAAAGCCACTGGGGCAGAAGACCATTACATGCTCATACAAAGACAGACAGTATGAGATTACATTTCATGTGATAAAGCAGGAAGTAAGAGCAATCCTGGGAGGCTATGTGAGTCTTGAAATGGGGATGGTGAAAAAGATCTATGGAGTGACAGAAAAAACACAGACAGACATCTTGTGTGAATATGAAGATTTATTCACAGGACTAGGCTGTGTACCTGGAAGTCACCATATTCAGGTAGATCCTGAAGTGTCATCAGTGATACATCCACCACGGAAAGTTCCAGTTCCTCTAAAAAAGGACATTGAGAAAGAACTGAAACGAATGGAAAGCCTTGGTGTCATAGAGAGACAGACAGAGCCCACAGAGTGGGTGAGCAGCATGGTGACTGTAGTGAAACCACACAAAATCAGAATATGTCTTGATCCACAAGATTTGAATAAGGCGATAAGAAGAGAATACTATCCTCTCAAGACAGTGGAGGAAGTAGTTGCAGAAATGCCTAACACAAAGGTTTTCTCACTTTTGGATGCAAATCATGGCTACTGGCAGATCCACTTAGATGAAGACGGCTCCAAACTCTGTACGTTCAACTCACCGCTGGGAAGGTACAGAATTAAGAGACTTCCTTTTGGCATATCCTCAGCCCCAGAAGTCTTTGAGAGGTGCTTGGAGCAACATCTGGAAGGCCTGAAGGAGTGGTGAATGTTGTTGATGATATTCTAGTGTGGGGTGAAGACCAAGAGTCACATGACAACAGATTTAGGAAGCTGCTAGACAGACTGAGGAGCATAAACGTGAAACTCCACGGGGACAAATGCAAAATTGGACATATATTGAGCAAAGATGGACTGAAACCAGACATGGGACAAGTGAGAGCCATACAAGGAATACCAGAGCCACATGACAAAACAGAACTGCAGAGGTTCTTGGGAATGGTGCAGTATGTCGCAAAGTTCATCCCAAATCTCTCAGAAGAGTCTGCACCACTCAGGAGGCTACTGGAAGGAGAAACCATCTGGCACTGGGAACACAAATAACAAAAGAGCTTCTCAAGACTCAAGGAACTTGAGAGTAACACACCAGTGCTGAAATATTCTGACGTGGAAAAGCCTGTCACACTCTCAGTTGATGCAAGCACAAGTGGTTTGGGAGCAGTAATCTTACAAGAAGGACATCCAATAGCATATGGCTCCAGGTCGCTAACAGACTGTGAAAAAAAAAATGCTCAAATTGAAAAGGAGCTGTTAGCTATCCCTGTATGGGAGATCTGTGCAGGTTGAATCAGATCACAAACCCTTAGAGATCATCTTTTAAAAGTCTCTTCACAAGGCACCAGCCAGGCTGCAGAGGGTGTTAATGAGGCTTCAAAAATACAGCCTACACGTGAACTACAAGCCTGGTAAAGAAATGCACATAGCAGATGCATTAAGAAGAGCCAGTCTGAAGGATCTCCCCAATGTCACACAGGAAAAAGAGTTGGATGTGAGCTACATAGCCCAACAGATACCATTTTCAGAGGAGAAGCTTGATCACTTCAAAGAAGCCACACAACAGGATGAGACGCTTAGACTGCTTTTAGCAGCAATACAGAACAGATGGCCTGACTCATGTGGACAGGTTCCAGAGGAACTACAACAGTACTGGACATACAGAGAGGAGTTAGCATACTCTGATGGACTTGTGTTCAAAAATTCCAATTCCTTGTTGATCAGGCTTATAGTCAGGACTGCTTAGGCTGGCCCTTAGATATGCTGCTATAGGCTTAGACTGCTGGGGATCTCCCATGGTGCACTGGGCTTCTTCCTACTCCTCTCTGTCCTCCTACATGTGTCATACATAAATCATACTCATACGTGTTACTAACTCCTCTTCTTCTCCCCTCATCCCAGATCCCGGGTGCTGCTGGAGGAGGCTCCAGACCTGAAGAGGCTCCAGCTGCCACCCGTAGCTCCACCTGCTCACGTCCCTGTCCGTCCATCAGTCTCTCCTCCTTTCTCTCCCTCTTTATCTCTGTCCCTCTCTTTCCTTCTGTCTCTCTGTCCTCCTCCATTCTCTGTCTTTGTCTCTGCCCCACTCTCCTGCTCTCTTTCCCCCCAACCGGTCAAAGCAGAAGGCCGTCCCCACTGATCCTGGGTCTGCTCGACTTTCCTGCCTGTTAAAAGGAAGGTTTTCATCGCTGCTGTTGCAGGATGTGCTTGCTGATGGAGAATTGTTGGGTGGAGGTTCATTGAAGGAGTGTGGTTCTAGACCTGCTCTACTTGTAAAGTGTCATGAGATAACTTTTGTTGTGATTTGGCGCTATACAAATAAAACTGGCTTGACTTGACTTGCTTCCATGACTCAGCTCTTATTTTGCATTTTTGATTGAGAAAGTGCTCTTTTTAATGACTTGTACTCTTGAGTATTTTGGCTCTTGTAGCTCTCATCATTAACCCATGAAACAAGACGGTCCCTCTCACTGGAGTCAATGAAGCCTTTATCATAGTGTTTTTCTATCATCAGCCTGAAGCCCACTTCATAGTAGTCTGCACTGTGGCTGGTGGTGTTGGAGTTTATACCTGTGAAAAGAAAGGGGTCAGGTGAGAAGAGAACACAGAAAAGTCATGTTGAATGTTGTGGGTCTACTGCTCTGAAGGCAGAAATACCTGCAAGAGGTGAAAGGAAGGGAGAGAGAAACCCACTGACCAATTGCAAATCTTTGCCAGTCGACACATACACTACAATTAGGGGATGATTTAAGTCAAGCCTGAAACAGCTCGAACTCTAAGCTTAACAAAAGCAAATGAAGGCCACTCTTAAATGCAGGGATGGTGTTCCCTCTCAGAGCTGAGATAGACTGATGGTTTCACAAGAGAGGAGCCTGATAGCTGGAAGCTCATGGCCCTCCAATCTGTGTACACCCGAAAGAGAAGTTGTATTCAAGTTCAGGGCTGTGCCATGTCACGAGTCCTGTTTGTGATTTTCATGCACATGACTTTGAATCGTAGTTGTGGTTACCTGCATCCTGCTTGAGAGACTGTGATGTTGTAGGATGAGACACTATAAACATCTTCTTCAGGGTTTCCTGCATATCGCCCTTAGCTAAGCCTTTAGCTATCTCCCTCCTGCATACACGGGGAAAAAAACAGCCCAAGTGAGTAAATCATACTGCTTATACATTTAATATGGAGATCAGACTGATGTTGTGTTTTGTTTTAAGTGTTGTGTGGGGCCCCATAGTTCAGGAAGTGGGGCAGTCACTCAGTGGGTTTTCAACTTCAATCATAAAATCAATCTTTTTTTTTTTTCAATTTTGACCAATAAAATTACAATAAGAATTGAGATTGTTCCCAGATTATTCACTCTCACTGCCTACATACATACATTTGGCTAAAGTGATGCTCTGACTTTCACAGAAACTCTTATTCAATAAATTCTGAGAAAAACTCTTCAAGCCTTATTCTATGATTCCAAAATGCCATCATGCTGTCTTTCACCCACTTTGATCTGCTTTGTGGATGCTCCTTACAGAGACTCCCTGGCACGGATTTTTACTTACAAAAAAAAAAAAAATGTGTTTGTTTTATGGAAGAGATGAGATGCTATGGCCTCCGTCACAGTCAGAGAAGATGGAGCAATTAAACTGAACTGAAAAAGAAGATGATGTTCTCAGATGATACTGAGTGCCCAAAACAAACTACACTATTTAACAAACTCATTTGTGCCTACGCCAAATTACTTCATTCAATTCACGGAGTTCTCATCACTGGCTAATATAGTTTGTGTTGTTGATATGTTACAGGTTTTTATTATGGACACAGATGATTACATAGATGTAGAGTACAAGACCACTCCCCTCTGGAGTAATAAAGTATCTTTATCTTCTATTCTACTTCTCTATTGTACTCTATTACTATCCTCCTGTGTTGGTCAGCCTTCCATGCAGTTTAGGGTCAACTTCCCTGACTTTAGCCCCAGAACTTGTAGCATCTTGGCTCCTGTCACCAGATACAAGGAAGCAGATTTTTGTGATGACTTTCAGGCATTTGTGATCTATGTCTATGATTTATTTTTGGACAAATAGTAACTTTTTAATTTTTCCTGTAAATCCCACATATTTATACTAATGGATGATATTGCAATATTTGATTCCTGAATGTCCATCCATCCCTCCAATTTCTTCTGCTTATCTGGGGTCAGGTCATGGGGACAGCCGCCCAAGTAGGCTACTTCATCATGCCTGAACCACCTCATCTAACTCCCCTCGATGTGACGGAGCAGCACTTCTACTCCAAGCTCCTCCCCTGTCTCTAAGGAAGAGCCCAGCCAACCCCCAGAAGAAACTCATTTTAGCTACTTCTGCCTGGATCTCGCCCTTTCGGTCATGACCCAAAGCTCAGGGTGGGTACGTAGATCGACCGGTAAATTGAGGGCTTTTCCTTTTGGCTCAGCTCTCTTTACCACGACGGACTGATGCTGAGTCCACATCACTGTAGATGCTGCACCAATCCACCTGTCGATCTCATGATCCATCTTTCAGTCACTCATGAACAAGACATCAAGGTACTTGAACTCCTCCACTTAGGGCAGGGTCTCATCCCCGTCCCGGAGATAGCGCTGCACCGTTTTCCAGATGAGAAACATGGACTCGGACTTGGCAGTGCTGATTCTCGTCATGGCTGCTTCACACTGGGCTGCAAACTGATCCAGCTTATGCGCAGAATCAATGCCAAATGCCAACCCTAGCAGAGTCCAACCCTCACTGAAAATGAGTTTGAATTATTGCCAGCAGTGAGGACCAAGCTCTGACACCGTCATACAGGGAGTGAACCATCCGAATCAGGTGGCGATATTTCATACTCCTGGAGCACTCCCCACAGGATCCCAGAGGGACACGGTTGAATGCCTTCTCCAAGTCCACAAAACACATGTAGACTGATTGGGCAAACTCCCATGCAACCTTGAGGACCCTGCCAAGACTGTAGACGTGGTCCACAGTTCCATGACCAGGACAAAAACCACAGTGCTCCTCCTGGACTATGCCATGCACCTCCCACCGAATAGGCCTTACCAGGAAGGCTGAGGTGTGTGATCCCTTGATAAACTGAACACACTCTTTGGTCCCCCTTTTAAAAAGAGGAACCACCACCCTGGTCTCCAATTCAGAGGTGCCCCCCCCCCCCCCATGTCCACGCGATGCTGCAGAGTTCTGTCAACTAAGAAAGGGACTGGTTCCTCATTGGAAGATGTGTCCGTGGGATTGAGGAGGTCTTTGAAGTATTCTCTCAACAGATCTACAACATTCCGAATCAAGGTCAGCAGCACGCCGCCTGCACCATACATGGTGTTGAGAGTGCACTCTTTCCCCTTCCTGAGATGACAGATGGTGGTCAAGAATCTCTTCGAAGCTTTGTTCTCCATGGCCTTGCTGAACTCCTTCCATGTCGGAGTTTTTGCCATGGCAACCGCAAAATCTGCATACTGCTTGGCCTGCCAGTACCTGTCGGCTGTCTCTGGAGTTCCATGGGCCTAAAAGGCCTGATAGGACTCCTTCAGCTTGGTCCACCAGTGGGTTCTGGGATTACTGCCACGACAAGCACTGACCACATTATGGCCACAGCTCCGATTAGCTGCCTCGAAAGACGGAGGCACGGAATATGGCCCACTAGGACTCAACATCCGTTGCCTCCCTTGGGACATGGCTGAAACTCCCTCTGATGGGGAACTCCGTCAGACACTCTCAGCAGATCCGTATAATACATTGTGCCAGGCCAGGCCTGGCCGGCGTCCTCCCCCACCATTGTAGCCAACTGACCACCAGGTGGTGATCGGTTGACAACTACGCTCCTCTCTTCACCCAAGTGTCCAAGACACAAGACCACAAGTCTGACAACATGACCACAAAGTCAGTCATTGAACTGCGGCCCAGGGTGTCCTGGTGCCAAGTGCACATGTGGACACCCCTATGCTGAACATGGTGTTTGTTATGGACAATCTGTAATGAGCACAGAAGTCCAATAACAAAGCACTGCTCTCGTTCAGATCAGGGGGGGCCATTTTTCCCAATTCTGCTTCTCCAGGTTTCACTGATGTCGACAACATGTGTGTTGACGTCCACCAGCAGAACAAGCAAATCCCCAGAGGGAGAACTCTCCAGTACTCCCACTAGGGAATCTAAAGGGGGGGGGGGGGGTACTCTGAACTGCTATTTGGTGCATGAGCACAAACAACAGTCAGGATACCCCCCCCCCCCCCCCCAAGGCAGAGGGAGCATATCCTCTTGTCCACCAGGTTAAACTCGGGCAATCCTGTATGTATGCCTGAAATAATACCTCTACTTCCAATATTTTTCATAGGCCCTCCAAAAACTGGAACATTTTTACAAGTGAATTAGTGCTGAAACTCACGTACCTGCATATCCTGGCAGCCCCACTGTTCCCAGTTGTGAGGGCTTGTCTGTGATGTTCAGTGCGGACCTCCATACACAGTAAGGTGTCTCCTCGGTTGTTGTGCTGGATCTTCCTCAGCTCTTCATAAAGATTTGGGCGCTTATTCTTGAGTTCTTCATGAGACCTTGGACTTTCATCCAGAATCTTCAATGCTGTCAAATAGCTGTCTTTGGGCGGTATGTGATCTGCATTCACCTCATTGTTGCTGCACTTTCGAGCAGATTTCAGGCTGAAAAGATACAGATGTGTTCCAAATCATAGTGACATTGGAATAATAGAACTGGAACTGCCACTAGTATTAATAGTATACACATGTATAACCTGACCTGCTAACATTTTAATCTTAATGAGAGAAAGCAATAGGAATGATAAAGGCTTACTCTCTGTGCTCTGCCACCATACCAAGATGGAAGGTTCTCATCTCATCAATTTGCCCCCTTGATAAATTACTGGTGTTGATGGCATCCAGGAATTTTCGAGTGTCTTCCACCCTTGTCTTCTTTGTTCCCCCAATGATGGTGAAAAGTCCTGGATTCTTGTAGGATTCCTCAAATTGTCTGTGCAGCCTCAAGAGAGCAGCGTTCTGTGGTATATTCTGTTGGAGCTGAGTAGAGCAGCCAAAGATATCAGAACCCATCACATGATCCAAGTTACATCCTCTCCATACTAATAATCAGCTGACATGCTGTACTTCCAACCTCACCTTTGTCAGAACTTTCTCTGTGAGACAGATGATTATTACACAGACATATCTTCTTACAGAATACAGTTAAAACCACCATAATTCCTTTCTGTAAGACGAAACTGAGTTTAAAAAAAACCCCATCTGTGTAAGAACACATGTGCATAAAAATATTTCATTGTTAGGGCCCTGTATTATCAGTAATGACATTATGTAATTTTACCATTTATTGACTCATAAATAAAATAAGGAAACATGCCCAATATAAAGTGTTCTATAGCTAACACTCTATATGACAATACTGAGAAAACACTTGTGAAATATCTGCATCATTTTACATTTTTCCAAATGGTCTATCATTTGTAAGTGTATGTGTAGAATTAGCAGAACAGAAATAGTACTCATACTTCTTGACTGCACTTCCTGCGAAGCTTTGCGGCATCTTTTCTCAGATTGTTGACATCTCTGTGCCCATCAGTGTTTGCCTGGACAATAGCATGGAATAAGCAGTTCTGGCCCTCTGAGTCTACGTTGCTAGTTGTGCCATCTGGATGCACAACCCTAAAATGACCAGTGTATGGTTGATGTTCACCTCTGATCCTTTTGCTCAAAGCTGACAGGCCACCATTGTTCCTGTGAAAGATGTTTAGGTGAGTTTAATGATGGATGAAATCATGCCTGCCATAACAAAGATGTTCTGGATACATCGATAGTCGCAGAAAGTGTCATGGACTTGGATGTTTCAGAAATATGTCTTCCTCTTGCAATGTGGTGCAGAAACTGTATGATGCTAGTCTTATTATACATATTCATTATTACATGTTTTTAAATCTGTAATTTTAATCACTAAATGCTATCAAAGTTATCAAACATTTCTTTGCTGTTCAAGTGTGATCAGTATAATTAATTTAAAAGGTGTGATGCTTACTGTTCAGATGTGTCTTTGCTTTTCACCAGTTGAAGTGTTATGTCTTCATGGGATTTTCCTCTCCCTGGGTAGTACTCTTCATAGAGAGCTTTTCCTTGCTCATTTGTGACAATGATGCGGATACCTTTGCCTTCCAGCAAGTTGCTTTCTGTGAGAATGTGAAGATGAAGTGCAGTGGCAGGTATCCCATAGCTGTCCAGACTCTTTACATAGAGCAACAGTTCCTGTTTTTCAGCCTTTGGCAGGGGCTCAACTGGTGCCTGTGTGGCCATCCTCAGTTTGTAACTTCTCCTCTGATCATCGAAAAATCGCTGTGTTTCCTGTCTGCCAAGGACGTTTTCAACACATTTCCCAATTTTGTGGTTTACCTTTGAACTGGTGATGCGAGAGGTAATGGATGCCAGGTGTTCTACAAAAGCATTAACAAAAGCTTCGGACACACACTCTGCAATTTCCTGAATGAAATCTTCTTTCAGCCGTTTCACATCTGTCAAGTTTTGTCTTCCATCTTTTACTTCATCCTTTTTCAGATGTTCCATTTTTGTCAAAAACTGAGGGATAAACTCGTCATTGATGATACCCTCTGTTGGAACAGCCTTTAACATTTCAGTGACTGACGTCATGTACTGGGCTGCACTCAAAGTCTTGGTGATAGTTGCAACTATTTTTGATGCTTTGTTTTTCTCCAGAACTCTCAAGGCAGAGTTGGCCACTTGATGCAGAATATTAATGACCTCATGCACCCTTGTGAGGTTTGTTAGCAGTTGTGGAATGACTTCTGTGGTCATGTATACAACTGATTTGTGAAGGCTCTTCTTGGACTCAGGATCAATTTCAAAGTTATCTGTCTTTGTTTGGATTGCTTCCTTTGGTACTTCCTGGCTGATGAACTGAATCAGAGCATTAGCCAAGGCTTTGTTTTTCCTAACTAATGATAAAACTTTCTCCTTGAAAGCTGACTGAAATATTTCTTTAAAAATAGCCTTGAATCCTTTATCCATACCATGATTCACAGCAGCAAGTACTCCTTGCTTTCCTAGTTCCTGAGCGGTATACTTTGCTGCATGTTTGATGACCTGCATCACTGTAACTGGCACAGCCCTAGTGCCACTGACAATGCCTGTAACTCCTCTGTGGATCAATGTCCTTGTATTCTTCAGTCCGTTAAGTCCATGTTTCCCCAGGTACTGTAATCCACCACAGACCAGAGATACTCCGATACTGATGCTTTTGGAAATGGCCCAGTCAGCCCAGGAGAAACTTCCCTTGAAAATCCCAATAGTGCCACTAATCATGTCAGACACTCCCTCACTTATTAAACCCAAGCCAATATTTGTAGCTGCACCAAATGAGAAGGCACAGACTAAAGTGCCACCAAGCACTTGCAAGACACCGATGAAAAAACAGATGAGAGAATCAAAGGAAAATCTAGGCTTCCTTTTTACTTCAAATACGATTCCCAGACCATAACTGTACATTTTCCTAAGTTCATTTGATGTGACAAAGTCTTTCTCTTCCAGGAGAGAGAAGGTTGATGAGTCTTCTGTTATGGCATCATCTCTACTTTTCTGAAGTTCAACAATCTTTTCCAGGGCGCTCTCAATGTATCCCTTCCAAGATTTAAAGATGTTCATCCTGACCTGCATTTGCAGCAAGAGGTTACTGTTTTCATGGTGAATTTTAAAATCACTCTTTGATGAGAGACTGCAGAAAATCATAGTGTTTGTTGTTTCAGACAGAAAAACATCCACCAAGTCCTGTGCTTTCTTCAGCAACTCTTTTCCTTCAGACATGTAACCTTTCTTGCGAAGGTTGATTGTCACATAAGCCTTGTTATACAGGGCAACAGCACTAAAAAATGGATCAGATTCAGCAGCATTCTGCCAGTACTGCTTTGCACCATAGCATTCTCTCCTATTGCAACGGTGTAGGTCCGTTCTGCTTGCTGCCTGCTTGATATGATCATGGAAGTTCCTGCTTTTCCCTTTAAGAAGTGAGGAGCTTCTCTGTTGTAAATGTCCTTGAAGATTTTCCATTAATTCTTGGATGTCTGTTTCCTTCCAGACTTCTCGAATGTGTGCTTCCTGTTGAATGAGCCAGAAAGCCCATGACTCCTTCAGTGAACTCACAGCAGGATGATAATCAAATTTTGCCCGATAGCTTTTAAAACATTCTGGAACATTGTTTATATTTATGCCATCACAATTGATCTTCTCCCTCTCAGTGTATTTGTTTCGAAAATCATCCAAAAATCCACAAAATGTGGAGAACAGTTTTTGTTTCAGTTTAATCACATGGAACTCCTTCTCCATATGCTTTATGTGGTTGAGCTCGCTCTGTTCTCTGAGCTGCCTGATGATGTCAACAGACTGACCTTGGTAAGCAGACTCAAGTTGCTCTGTGTTGAGGATCATTTGTACCTTGCCTGGATTTCCTTTACGACCCGTGCGCCCAAAGACTTGCTTCTCCACACGTTGACTTGTTGGAAAATATGTAAGAAGGACAAAGAGCCCCCCACATGTGTTGACCTTTGGGTCAATATGTATGTCAGTCCCACGTCCAGCAAGATTTGTAGCAATGATAATGTTTCCTCCACTAAATGTTTGATTCTCAATCTCATGCCTCCCACTGACTGTGTACATGGTGATTGGATGCATTTGATTCTTTTGCATTTCTCTGTGTAGGTCATTAGCTGTCTTGACATCCTCACATATAATAAGAACAACCTGACCTCTGTCAGCAACTTTCTTTGCAGTTTCACAGACTCTCTCTATCCACAGTCTGTTTCCTCCTTGCACCTGAAGTGCAGGAAGCTCTACCACCTTCTTACGCCGATGATTTGGTATGACATAGCTGTTGATCTTGTAGTGTTCAGATAGGAAGGATTTCTCTGCATCTCCTCCTAAAGTCCCTGAAACACCAAAAATGCCTTCTCCACTGAGATACTTTTCAAAGTAATGGATGTTTGACATGTAGTTTGTCACTGTAGTCAGTGGCGAAATGGCCAGGCAATGTTTCATCTCTAAAAACTGCTGGAGGCCATCACCCCACTTTGTGTTCTTCTGTAACACGCCACTGGACACAAAGTCCACAGGTATGATGGCATCATACTGATGGCTCTTACTGTCATCTTCATCTTTTGCCTCAGCCTCTGGGCCTTTCTCAATCAGGTACTCCCTACCCTCTACCATCACAATGGCTCTAAGCGCATTCTCAGCAAATTGCGGTAACAGCTGTTCTGTGTATGCCTTCAAAAAAGATGGGATCACAATAAAGTCTTTGATTTCCTGACTATGCATTGGATCACACTCATCTGAATACTTGATTTTTGATTTTAAATTGTCAACAGTCCATGAGATGAGATTATTCTCTGCCATGATTTGACATGCGCAGCCCCTCTCAAGCAGAAGCAGTTTAACTTTGTCTTTTGGCAACTGTGAATGCAGAATTTCTCCATACTTGATGGCTTTGTTGTCAGTCACAGAGAAATATTCAAACAGGTCACCTCCTTCAACTATCTTCTCAAATTCTCGCAGCAGTTTATATAGTTCAGCAGGTCCAATTTTGTTCATGATTTTCTCAAGTGTCTTCAGCTTGGTATCCATTAAGTCCTGCTTTGCATCATGGGCTTCCCCTTTACAATCAGCTTTTACCAAATCATCAATCTCATTTTGTGAGAAAATCTTAAGATTCACTCCAAGCTGCAGTATGTCCTCGATGGAAAAGTCCTCACATTCGGAGACATCCAATGCAGATACCACAGTCTTGTGGAAGAACTGGGGTCGACTGATCCAATTTATCTCCCATGAGTCCATCATTTCTATTGGTCGACATGCAGACAGCCGGACCCAAATACCAGCAAGGACTTGTTCCATGTGCCTCAAAATACTGTCCTGATGAGACAAAAATGTTATTTGGATTCCGTTGTCCAAGGTCATGTAATCAACTTCGTCTACAATTACCATCTCAAATCGTCTAGTCCCCCTTGTTGTTTCCCCCTCAAAGTCCTGTCTCAATGTGTCAGCTGCAAATGTCCCTACTATGCCGTAAACTATGTCCTGACTGTATGCCTCTTTAACCAGCTCTTCAAAATTTTCATTTGTCATCTTATTTGGTGGAACAACAGATGATGTCAAACCAAGCTTGGAAAATAAGTTCTTCCATTGTTTTTGGTCACGATTTGCTAAAACTGGAGAGCTTGTCACAATGTCTGGCTTGATTCCACGGATGGCTTGTATGGCTGCAAACATTGCTAAAATGCAAGTCTTTCCTTCACCTGTGGAAATTTCTACGAGCCGGCCCTTTTCTCCTCTGGTTTGTGGCAGCAGCAGTACAAGTAAGGATGCCAGTTGAGTCAGTCTGGGGAAGTAGCCTTGGACTTGTACCATACTTAACCATCCTGCTAGTCCTGTTGTTGTTACCTTTGTGCACTCCTTCACAGCTATAGACATAAATATCAACACCTGCTGAAGACAAGCAATGTCCGGATCATCCAAGTCAAGTGAACATATCCTCTTTTTTCCTTTGTGGATTTGGTCTTTATTTAATGTTGGATTGTTGGACAGTTTGGCCAGCTCCTCTTTGACATGTCTAAGCACATCTTCGACAATGTTTAATATTGTCTCTGGGTAGTTTGCTTCCCTCATTTCACTTATCAGTGTGTCAAGGTCTTTATCATCCTCGCTCTCCACCTGTTGGCGTAGCCCATTTATTGGATCTCTTTCCTGTAGAGCACTTAAAACAGAGGAACAGCTTAGTCTGTAGTTCAGCGCTATTTCAAGGACAGCTGTGACTTTGCTGCTTGGGCTCTTCACAACCCTTTGCAGAAAAAGGAGGATTTCCACTGGTGTCCAGATGCCATTAAAAAGGATATGTCCAAGAATCAGTCTGCTGTCAGATGTAAGAGCTGACACAGTCTCAGTGACGCTGTATAAGATCCTGACAGCCAGGTCAGGGTTTTCCTTCTGCATGTGTTTTAATAAACTGAGCAAAAAGATGTGCTCTTTAGTTTTTGAGGCTGACAGGTAGTCCTCACTGCCAGAGACACCATCTTGGTGCAGCTGCAACATAGCCCTAACCACATTCAGTCTTTCTGTGAGGGTAAGATTCTCATAGCCAAATGCTCGTTCTATGGCTAACAGAGAGGAAAAGGTCAGACTATCAACACCAAAATACTTAGTCATTAGCTCATTCTGAAGCATCTTCATCCTGTCTTCCAGTTTCCCCACTGTACGGACTTTATCTTCAGTGATTTTAAATTCCATCAGGATGTCAGCAAACTTCTGCTCCACCACTGAAAGCTGTATTGAAAAGAAGGACAACATACTTAAAAAAAACAGGATTTGTGCAATTGCTTTTGAAGGATTTTAGCAGAGGGGAGTCAGGTTGTGTGGGAGAAGCAGGACCAAAATGCACATACAGGAAGCAAGCAGGGCTGCTGGATTTCAATATTTATCTAACGCAAAAATAAAACACTAAGCTAACAAACTAAAATTATAACCTAAAAACAAGGAACTCACAAAAACTGTCAAACAGAAATGCTGTAGATCCAACAGGCGCATAACAAAATTGTGAAGGTGGGAAACAGACAAAGGAAGTCTACAGTAAACAAAGACACTGGAAGAAAGTGCTTTCAACATACAGGAGTAACTGGAACAAAAGAGGAACCAAGGAGCAGGAGAAATAATGAAAAACCACCACACAAAAGCACAACTGAAGTCCATAATAGAAGTCCATAACTAAAGGTAAAAATGGACACTCTTAAGGGCAGTAGTTCCAAACCAAACACTATGGCCTAAGTTGTGATACTATGGATAACAAGAGGAAACCCACCTCATCCAATGACTCTGTGGGGGTTACTCGTCCTTGGTCAATGTAAACCATTTGGTTGTGCTCTTGTTTCTGTAGTTCTCGTAATTCTTGTTGCTCTTGCTTCTGCTGTCGCAGTAGCTCCTGGAGTTCCATTTCCTGTCTCTGCTGTTCTAGTCGTTCCTTCTCTCGTCTCTGCTGTTCTAGTCGTTCCTTTTCCTGTCTCTGTTGTTCTAGTCGTTCCTTCTCTCGTCTCTGCTGTTTTAATTGTTGCTGCTCTCGTCTCTGCTGTTGTAGTCGTTCCTTTTCCCATCTCTGCTGTTGTAGTCGTTCCTTCTCTCGTCTCTGTTGTTGTAGTCGTTCCTTCTCTCGTCTCTGTTGTTCTAGTTGTTCCTTCTCTCGTCTCTGCTGTTCTAATCGTTGCTGCTCTCGTCTCTGCTGTTGTAGTCGTTCCTTTTCCCGTCTCTGCTGTTCTAGTCGTTCCTTCTCTCGTCTCTGCTGTTCTAGTCGTTCCTTTTCCTGTCTCTGTTGTTCTAGTTGTTCCTTCTCTCGTCTCTGTTGTTCTAATCGTCGCTGCTCTCGTCTCTGCTGTTCTAATTGTTCCTTTTGTCGTCTTTGCTGTTCTAGTTGTTCTTGCTCTCGTCTCTGCTGTTGTAAGCATTTCTCCTTTTCCGCTGCAAGAGTATCTTTTGTTAGCAGGATCAACATGAATTAATTTGAAAGGGCATTATTTGGAAATAATGTAATGCACTCAGACTCAGCATTTTACATTTAGGTCAATGACAGGTAGAAGTGAGCTATAATTGAAAAATGTAACAATCAGTAATTAATCAGTATTTAAATACTTATTAAAATTATACACCATAAAATCCCAAATAACAGACAAGTTAGTGATGTTATTGAGCAGTAAGCTGTTTTCTCAATATTTAGACAATCTTAGCCTCTTACCAAAATGCGGGCACACGTGGTAATGTCCTTTGGTTCCACAGAGCAGTTGAAACCTTGAGCTGTTTCTGCATTCTCTTATAGTGTATTCATATCCACCATAATGACATTGTAGATCAGCCTCTTTGTGATTTTCATATCTCAGGTAGATTGGGTAGCCAACCTTAAAGACTGCATTAGCACCAGGTGCTAAAGATCTATATTCCTGTAGAGAAACAATGAGAAAACAATCAGGATCTGAATGCTATTTGTCTGTTCTTGAAGGGTTTCTTCAGTGTTTCTTCAAGGGTTCCAGTTCATCATTACACAGAGCTATGGTAATCAGATTTTTCCTGATCATATAAAGCTTAGAAAATGGAAATATTGAAGGGGTGGATTAAATAAGTATGTGGACCTTCATCCGATGATGACAGTCTCAGTTTTATTTATTTTGAGAGGATTGTTCCACAGATTTTGATAGACTGCAGACTGTCAGTGAGGGTGTTGGGGTGTTAGGTATGGTGGAGGTATAAATTTGTGTGTAATCAGCATAACAGTTAATTCCATAATTGCACAGAATGCTACCAAGAAGGAGAATATATGATGATGACATGTGGTCCCAGCACTGATCCTTGGGAATGCCATGATGAAGTGAAGCTGACATTTGTTTCCTATGCTGACTGCTTCCTCTCAGATTGGTATAGCGTGAATCAGAGGGGGAATGTGCTGTTGACTACTTTACCAACCAGATGCTTCATTAATGTTAAACAGGGTCACTGGGTGATGGCAGTTTTCAGGAGGTCCTGACATATCAGGATAAAGCGCAACTTGTCTGCCCTGAAAACCCTTAGCATGGGAGCGATGTTCCCTCAAATTTTTCATGTGTCTGGGCATACACACAAGTTCCCTGAGCACACTGAGGATCGCTGTGAGCAACATTAGTTGTGCACACTGTGGCCACACACCAGTATCACACCTATTCACTCACCTGCTGAGCGCATAGCAAGGTACATGGCTTATTAAAAGAATCAAATTACACCAGAAATTTCTGTTAGTTTACTTTTAATATTTTTTAGGGTTTACCACTCAACCACTGAGCTCCTGTTGCCGTCTCTTATCTCTGCTGCACTGTTGTTAGCTAGCTAACCTGCATGGTGCCACAGCACGTATGGGCAGGGCACATCCACAAGCACTGTCAATGCTATGATTGGCTGTGTAGCATAAGTGAACCATATGTACAATTGACTGGACACCTGTCACTCACAGAAAATCTATGCCCTGCATAGATTTTCTTGTGCGCTGAGAACTTGTGAGCGGTGCGCGATTGCACAATTTAGAGGGAACATTGCATGGGAGTATCTCAAGCAGAAGAGCAATGCTAGGCTAAATGCTAACCCACACAAGCCTGCAGTACCCACACTCTTCCTGGCAAATGTCCTCTGTCTTTAGAGGTCTGAAGTTAGGTTATTGCCCAAAACACCTTAGGAACACCTTATCTAATGAGACAGGTACCCTGGATGGCATCACCCTGGCCTCTTGCACTTCTGCAAAGAACCGAGGAGTTGTCTTTGACCAGGATCCTGTTAGTGTTCTGTTCTTTTGTTCTAGTTCCCTGCAAAATGTGATTTTGTGTTGATTCTGCTTCATGTGTGCTTTGTTTTGCAGGCCCACATGTGCTGCTGTGTTGTGGCTGTGCCCCGCCCAGCCCTTTGTTCAGTTTCCCGCCATCTTTACAGCACACCTGTTTTGCTTTAATAATTATTTCTTGTGGGTATTTAAGCCCAGGGCTCTGTTCAGTCCTTGCCAGATTGTGCCAGTATTTACCCTGACTGTCTGCGACGCTTGAATCTTGCCTGTCCCTGTTTTTGACTTTGCCTGCGTTTCTTGTACCTTTTTTTGCTGTTCATTAAACATCTTGGATTGTGAACTGTAGCCTGCAAGTGGGTCCTTTCCTACACTCCTTAACAGATCCTTTATCTCCCACTTTAAACAAATCTCCAGGATGCCTTCTTGAAACAAATCAGTTATGAAACAAATCAGGAGAGGCCTGTCTAAAGGAGATAAAACTTGGATGACCCATTATTTCCTTTTATTAAACTCAAGTTATTGCCCTGGGCCCAAAACACCTTAGGAACACTTCTCAAAAAAGGTCAAACTAGGCAACTGGACTCACCTCCTAGGAGGGGTAACGACCCGAAACTGAGGCCAACAACTCACATCACAACCTAATGAGCCTATTGTTCTGGCCTGAGAACCACTTGTATTTGCCACCACCCCCCTTGGGGTGGTTATATACCTGATACTTCACACCAGAATTTTAGAACTGAAGAAGCTTCTTGGATGAGAGGTGAAACGTCTTCACTTACAAGAGGTGAGTCCAGTTGCCTAGTTTGATCTTTTTTGAGAATTACGATGACCTGGATGACTGAGAATATTCACAAATACACCTTAGGAACAGTCAGGCCCCTACATCCCTGACAGAGCTCCGAGTCCCCTATGATCCAGATAGAACCCTTTGCTCCCAGGATGCAGGGTTACTGCTGGTTCTTAGAGTTCTAACAGAAGAATGGAGCCAGAGCCTTCAGCTATCAGGCTCCCCTCCTGTGGAACCGTCTCCCAGTTTCAGTCCGGGTTGCAGACACCCCTCTCTACAATAAAGAGCAGATTTAAGACCGTCCTTTTTGATCAGGCTTATAGTTAGGACTGCTTAGGCTGGCCCTTAGATCGGCTGCTATAGGCTTAGACTGCCGGGGGATCTTCCATGATGCACTGGGCTCTCTGTCCTCCTGTATGTGTCATATATAAATCGTACTCATATGTATTACTAACTTATCTTCGTCTCTGAAGCCTTCGGGCTCTCCGCTTCCTAGATCCTGGGTGCTGCTGGAGGAGGCTGGAAGAGACTCAAGCTGCCACCCGTAGCTCCACCTGCTCATGTCCCTCTCTGTCCATCAGTCTCTTCCTCTTCTCTCCCTTTATCTCTGTCCCTCTCTTTCCTTCAGTATATCTTTCTTTGTCCATTATCTGTCTTTGTCTCTGCCCCGCTCTCCTGCTCTCTTTCCTCCAACCGGTCGAAGCAGAAGGCTCTCCATTGAGCCTGGATCTGCTCGACGTTCCTGCCTGTTAAAAGGAAGGTTTTCGTCGCCGCTGTTGCAGGATGTGCTTGCTGATGGAGAATTGTTGGGTGTAAACTCATTGAAGGAGTGTGGTACCAGACCTGCTCTACTTGTAAAGTATCATGAGATAACTTTTGTTGTGATTTGGCACTATGTAAATAAAATTGACTTGACTTGACTTCTTCCATCTATGTAACATCAATAAGATCAGATACATCCTGTCTCAAAAAGATGCAAAAACTAGTTCAGACATTTGTCACTTCCAGGCTGGATAACTGTGATTCCTCCTCTCAGGATATACAATAGACTCTTGAGACTCTCCAGACTGGTGGACTGACCAGAATCAGTAGAAGAGACCAGATGTCTCCTTTACTAGCCTCTCTGCACAGGATCCCTGTCAGATCCACAATAGAATTCTAGATTCTTCTTCTAACACCCAAAGCCCTCTGGAGGAAAACATTGTTTAATATGAGCGTTGTTTCTTGTCCAGTGACGTTTGTTACTGCCCCTTTAAGAGGAACGGAGTTTTTCAGAGTTTTTCGGCTGCACGGTAGTCTTGTGTGTTGTGTTGATCGGCAGCAGACGTGTGTTTTTCTCCTGCCATACCGAAGGAGCGTGTACATGAGCAAGTAGTCAGTAGCGACTGCTATGCATATTCGGCGTCAACACGCCATGGAGACTCTCATCCGGTTGTATGTATATATATTACTCTGTCATATCTGTTTGTTAGCTCCTGTGATTGTTAGCTCCTGCACTTAGCTAAGCTAGTTATGCGCTCTTAATTTTATGCTGTCGTTGGGCACTGTGGAGATACATGTTGTGTTTATGCTTACATTTTCTCCTGCTAATTGCAGATGTTGATTATTGTCGGTGGGCATTATACTCACATTGCATTGTGTTATATATAATTCGCCACATGTATGTTGTGCGTTCCATGATGGTTATGTAAGTCATTGCTTATGTAGTAGTACTGATGCTACATACTGTTACATTGTATTTTATAGAACCGCATTCAGTAAAGATCGTGACCCCTGAACTGCCTCCGTGACTTTCTAGCTGGAGTCACACTTCTGTAGTGTTGCCGGCTATATCCAGCAGAACCTATAGAGCCCCAAGGCTCTATAGGTGGTGAGGAGTTGGACTTCCCCACCACGTCCACATCTACACATGTCCCGTCATGAGGCATTTGTCGTGGAAGCGTAGTGTTGATTTTGAACTGGTCGCCCCAGCTCACCCCCAAGGGAATGGTGTCACCTCTGGAGCGCTCCACTAACTCCACTTGTCTGCTGGATCCCGTCGCAACAAGACTACTTAAGGATGCCTTCCCCTTAGTCAACACTTCTATATTGAACCAAATCAATCTTCTAAGGGCAGAGGATGTTGTTATGATGCCATGTAAAGCCCTTTGAGACAAACTGTTAGTGAAAACCGGCTATATAAATAAAATTAGCTTGCCTTGCCTTGCCTAACTCCTGGAATGGAGACAGGCCAGGGTGGTGGTCCCCATCTTTAAGAAAGGAGACCACTCCTCAGCCTCCCTTGAAAGGTCTACACCAGGGTACTGGAGAGGAGGGTCAGGGTGATAGTCGAACCTCAGATCGAGGAGGAGCAATGTGGTTTTCATCACAGGTGTGGAATTGTGGATTAGTTCTTCACCCTTGTTAGGGTGCTGGAGGGGACTGGGAGTTTGCCCAACCAGTCCACATGTGCATTGTGGATTTGGAGAAAGATTATGACCATGTTCCGAGGAGCACTTTCTGGGGGGTACTCTGGGAGTATGGGGTGAATGGTCCCCTACAAAGGGCCGGAGGAGTGAGAGTCTAGTTCGCATTGCCAGCAGTAAGTCGGACTTGTTCTGAGTGAGGGTTGGACTTCGCCCAGGCTGCCGATTGTCACCAGGTCTGTTCATAACTTTTATGGACAGAATTTCTAGGCACAGTCGGGTGGTGGAGGGGGTCAAGTTTGGTGATGGGAGGATGTCTTCTCTGCTTTTTGCAGATGATGTGGTCCTCTTAGCTCCATCAAGCCACGACGTCCGGCTCTTGCTGGGGCAGGTCGCAGCCGAATATGATGTTGCAGGGATGAGAATCAACACCTCCAAGTCTGAGGCCATGGTCATTAGCAAGTAAGGGTGGCCTGCTCTTTCCAGGTTGGGGGGGGGGGGTCCTGCCTCAGGTGGAGGAGTTTAAGTATCTTGGGATCCTGTTGACGAGAGAGAGTAGGATGGAGCGAGAAATTTACAGGTGGATTGAGGTGGCATCCACAGTGATGTGGGTGCTAAACCAGTCCGTTGTGGTAAAGAGGGATCTTAGCCAAAAGGAGAGACTCTCAGTTTACCTGTCAGTCTACGTTCCAACCCTCACCTGTGGTCATGAGCTCTGGGTAATGACTGAAAGAACAAGATCCTGAATCCAAGCGGCTGAAATGAGTTTCCTTCTCACGGAGGCTGGGCTCTCCCTTAGAGACAGGGTGAGAAGCTCAGTCATTCAGGAGGGACTCAGAGTAGAGCTGCTGCTCCTACATGTAGAGGAGTCAGTTGAGGTGGTTCAGGCATCTGTTGAGAATGCCTCCTGGATGGCTCCCTCGGGAGGTTTTCCAGGCATGTCTGACCGGAAGGAGGCCTCGGGCCAACCCAGGACATGCTGGAGGGATTATACCTCTCAGCTGGCCTGGGAATGCCTTGGGATCCCCTGGAAGAGCTGGTGGATGTGGCTAGGCAGAGGAAAGTCTGGGCGTCCTTGCTGAGGCTGCTGCCCCCGCAACCTGGACCAACCGGATAAAGCTGTAGACAACAACAATGACCCCTCTACTAGCACCAAAAGATCTTAGATGGTGTAGGAAATAGATTATTTGCTTTGTTTTCTTACCCACTGACTCAATATGATCTTTCCATGACAGAAGATGGTCTATTACTATTCCTAGGTATGTGTTTGAACATACCTGGTTGATCTGTTCACCATGAATACTAATGGGGGATCTGTGTATGTTGAGTAGTTCACCAAAAACAACCTCCTCTGTCTTATCCCTCTATTTAACCAACCTATTTACTCTGTGTTGGTGCAGTCAAGGATCACTGGAACTATCTAGAAGAGAAATTACAACTGTATCATCAGAGTAATTTAAGATGTATTTGTCTGGTGTGTCAGTGTGACCCTGACAGACATTCCTCAGTATGACCACTGTCAGTATAAAGGGTGAAAAGTAAAGCTGAGCTTACATAACCCTGGGAAACACAAACATTAGTAGTTAATGCTGAGGAGAGGGTCCTGTTCACTTTCACTGTCTGTACTCTGTTGGTTAGAAAAGAGGCATACCAGTGAATGAAGAATGGATTCAGCTCCAACTGTACCATCTTTGACAATAGTATATCAGACTGTATTGTACTGAAAGCTGAATAAAAGTCACCCTTGCGTGACTCTCATGAGACAGATCTAGGTGTTTTGTAATTAAGTGGACCAGTGTGACAACCGCATCCCCTGTGCTGCAACCCTACTCATGAGGAAACTGACGGGATCGAGTTTGTAGAAACAAGATTTTGTAACAGTATTCTTTCAAATGATTTCAGCATCACTGAAGTGAGAGCTGAGGGTCTATAATCCCTAAATTCTTTTGGACATTAGATTTTGAGTAATGTTTTTTTTGTGTGGGCTGCACGGTGGTGCAGTGGTTAGCACTGTCGCCTCTCAGCAAGAAGGTTCCAGGTTCGAGTCCCAGCTTGGGCACTGGGTCTTTCTTTGTGGAGTTTGCATGTTCTTCCTGTGCCTGCGTGGGTTCTCTCTGGGTACAACAGCTTCTTCCCACTGTCCAAAGACATGCAATTGGGGACTGGGCTAACTGGAGACTCTAAATTGACCATAGGTATAAATGTGAGCGTGGATGGTTGTTTGTCTATATGTGTTGGACCTGCGATGGGCTGATGACCTGTCCAGGGTGAACCCCACCTCTTGCCCGTACATGCTGGGATAGGCTCCAGCCCCCCGCGATGGATGGATGTTTATGTGTGAGGTTTTCCATGAAAGAGGAGTTGTGTGTGGGTCTATGGAGGTAGGTGAAGTATTGGTTGCCACTTGAGCTAACTCAGATGCAATGTTCTTGAAGAAGAAACCACTAAACTCATCTGGCCCATTAGCTTTCTTTGTTAGTACATTGAAACACTTTCCTTACATTCTTTGCAGTGATGGTAATTCTGTCTGAGGGGACAGTTTTATAGCCTTAAGTATTTCAGTGCACTTTAAGGAATTATCTAATGATTCAAATGTGGCAAAGAAAGTCTTTAGGTCATCAGCAAAGGCTATTTCATTTTCTATCATTATAGGTTTGGTTGGGAATGACATTCCTGTCATAGATGTCGTGGTGTCCCATGCATTCTGGTGATCATTGGCTTTAAACGCATCCTCTAGATCAGGGGTATTCAATTAAAAGTCACTAAGGTCCACTACTAAAATTTCCTCCAAATGGAAGGTCTGAACCGAAGTCCATCTCAGCCGATATGCATGGTGCACTCTGAATAGCTGCATCAAGCTGTGCCAGAACATTATCTGCGTGCTCTCAGCTTGGACGTCAGGGGACAACTTCTCTCAAAAGCGCTGTGCCTTGTTTCGTAGTGGTGCTTCATGTAACGGGGATGGGCTTAGGACCCTAGGGAGTCTATATAAGCAGGGCGGAAGCAGCACTCTGTCTCTCACTCTCTCTCTACCGGTATGCAGACACGGAAGTGCAGGCACGCACGCAGCAGAAGGGACTCCAAACATTTGTCGTGGTAGGTCGTGATTTTATCAGAAGAAAACCGTTATTTAAAAAGTAATGCATGAACAATGTGACTTAACAGAAAATGTATTTACTCTGTTAGAAAAGCACCAGCACTTTGGGCAGGTTGGGTGCCGTAAAAGCCCGAGATGTTTCTATGTAGCCTCCAGCCATCTGCATGCTGAGAAGGGGTATGTGGATTTTGAGTTGGGATGATGATTTTAAGTCATGAACTTGATATTTATTTTACTGTGTGCTATTTTTCTATGCAGTATTTAATGTATTTTGTTTGGTTTTAGTGTCTGTCACTTCATTAGTGGTTATTCTCAACTCACGACAAACCAGCTGCTGCGTGGTGTTAGTCAAAACTGCTTAAAGATACACCATTGAATGGTTTGCTTGATTTAAACACATTATACTTTACGATGCTGAACAAAACTTAACATCCATCCCTGTTTTTATAGGTCTGTCTGTTAATAAAGTGACTGTTACTGTTTTTTTCCCCTTCCTAATAATTAGTTTATTTTTGGGCCTTTTTGTTTCAAATGTGATTTTATGTTCTTTGTGCCTTTTTCTTTTGGTTATTTATTTTAAGTGGGCTTAGTGCAATAACCTCCGGGCATAGTGCAATTCTTCAGTGGCGGTTGGTTGTAGGAGTTGTAGTCCTAGCATTTAATGACCCTTTTTGTGTGCTCATAGTATGGTTGCAGTGTAAACCCACTAGTTGGTTCCACAAGGAAACCAGGTGTGCTTTTTATCGCGTGTAGTGACATTTCATCCTACAGGATTGTTTATCATTTGGAGTGTATTCGGTCCTAAATGTGTTTTTATTCTACATAGCCTACTTTCTCGTATGGTCATCTGAACGAGTGAACGTGACCTGGTCTAATGTATGGTACTGTGTAGCTGCTAGCCCACTTGATGTATTTTTATAACTATTTTGTAATAAATTTTATATTTGTTTGAGCCGTCAGCCTCCTGTCCTGGTTATTCTGGACACTTACCTATCTGTAGTGAACCAGACTGTGAAATCATAGGGATATTTACAATAAGAAGCTAATTGAATCACGACAATGTTGCCACTTTTAATTAATGCAATGTTTTCAGAACATATTGTGACGTGACTGGGTTGTTCTGGGGTGCCAGCCAGGCATATAGCCTGACAAATAAATGATATTTAATTTCTATGACTTACATTTTTTTTCTCCCTTTTTGTTTGTTTTGTTTTGTTTTTTGTCAGTCACATTTTAGTCCCCCTTACACACGCACACAAGGAAGCATCAAGGATAAACTTTGATGACCCAAAAACGTTTTTTTTTTTTTTTTATCAATCCTGAATATAAACAGTAACAATGAAACCTTCCCTTCACCAAATTGTAAGTACCCAGCCCAGAACAACAGAAATAGTCAAACAACAACTCAGGTTTGTTTTTAACACAAATATATTTATCTTTTTTTTCAGTTCAGTTCAAAAGTTCTTTTTTTTTTTTCTTGGTTCAATTCAAATCCCCCCAAAAAAATTCCAGAAGAGAGAAAAAAAAATTCAGTTCACTCAAAAAAGTTAATTTAGTCCAATCCCCCCCAAAAAAGAAAAACCCACACTCTCATTCAAGAAAGAGAGAGAGAGAGAGAGAGAGAGAACCCAGCTCTTATAATTAAGTAGCCAACCCAAACACTACGCTCTCACAGGCAGAGACGCGTTATATGGCAGTTGGTTGTTAGCCTACCGGGGAAGCGCTGTTCTACGGTGATCCAGGTTAGGATATTGTCCTCAGTATACACCGGTGGTCGCCGCTTGGTAACAACCTTTGATTTTAATAGAGACTCCAAACCACGGCGATCTCTTCGTGGGACTCACTACCCCGACTGCCGGACTTAGCCACTGGATGCAGTGCTAATTCGACCGGTAAGGTGCCCCCTCTCCAGCTGATCGGAGCGTCATTTTAAAATCAGTTTCCTTCCTGTAGAACGGGGCCTGGATTGGCCATCCTGCCAACCAATCAGGGGTGATGTACATCCGCCAGCCAATCCGGGGTGACGTTACATCCCTTCCCCCTTGAGGAAAGCCTGCAGCTGCGGGCAATTTTCCTGTTGCTCCACTATTCTGAGGATGTAAACCCAGGAAAACCTTCGTCCTCAGATTCCTCTTCAAATATCCTCAGTATTTCCTGGTGCTGTAGCTCATCCCACTCGCTTGCAGTGGGATAGCAGGGTTTGAGCTGCGCAATGTTCACCAGCCACATGTCCCCACCGGAATCCTCCAAAACCACCTCATAGTTGAGGGGATTCACTCTCCGCAGAACCCTGTATGGGCCTTTCCATCGCGGAGCAAGCTTGGCGGTGAACGACTTGTCCAACTTGGAGTAGGGGTGGGTCTTCAGCCACACCCTGTCCATTTCCTCGAATATTTGTTCTCTCCTGTAGCAGTCATAGTTCACTTTTTGACGTTCCTTTGCTTTCTGGATGTTTTTGGCCACAAACTCCCTCAGGTCTGTCAGTTCAGCCACCTTCTGGTATGCGGGGCTATCAGGAGTGCAGAGTTCAGGACTTAGCTCACTGTCCATGGGGCCTTTGAGTGGACGGCTAACATTGAGCTCAGCCGGGGTCACTCCTGTGGACTCATGCACAGATGTATTCAGGGCAAACCGGAACTCAGGTAGGTACTTGTCCCAGGTTTTGTGGCTGCCATTGACATAGGAGGATATCATAGCCTTCAAGTTTCTGTTCACCCACTCTGTGAGGTTAGTTTGGGGGTGATATGGTGTTGTTTTCCGTTGTTTCAGGTTCCACTTCTTGCAGGTGGCTTCAAACACTGACGAAATGAACTGGGGCCCTTAGTCAGAGAGCATGGGATCTGGCACACCCCACCGGGTAAGTATGTCCTTAGTCAGTACTTGGGACACAGTCTCCGCAGTAGCTTTCCTCAGAGGGAATAGCTCTACCCATCGGGAATAATAATCCACAAAAACCAACAGGTAAACATTTCCAGTGGAGCTCCAAGGAAATGGCCCCATGATGTCCACTCCCAAAAGCTCCCACGCCTGGCTTATCACCATCGGCTGGTTCCCAGGCGGCCGGCGGTTCTCAGGCATATTTTCTCACATCCAAACTCATCCCAGGCCAGTGCGCCAGGGCCTGCAACCGTTTATAGGTCTTGTACCGTCTCAGGTGTCCGGCGAGGAGATGGTCGTGGAAGAATCTGAGCAGGTCTGAACGCAGGGTGAACGGAACATACACTTGGTACAAGATCTTGTGTTGGAGCCTGACCACGCGTAAACCTTGTCCTCCAGGATGGTGAAGTATGTGATCGAGTTGGTGTGTTCTTCCACTTTGTCAACTAAGGAGTCATACAGCTTCCTAACCTCGGGGTCAGCCTGCTGGGCCCTCCATATGGTTTCATCTGACATCTGGTAGATGTTCTGACATTTCCCTTTTTGCAGGCTGGACTGTGGCACACAGGGAGGTCATGGAGCTCTCTACAGGAGCCCTGGATAGGGCCAGTCCCCATCCGGGACAGTGTTGTATTTCCCGTTTCGATATTCCACAGTAAAGGTAAACTCCTGGAGCCTGAGGGCCTACCTGATCAGTCTTGAACTGGGTTTCTGTGTTCGGAACACCCAGATCAGGGATGCATGGTCAGTAACAACTGTGAACAGCCTTCCTTCCAAATAATACCGCCATTTCTCCAGTGCCCAGACCACAGCCAAACACTCTTGTTCGGTGGTGGAGTAATTCCTCTCAGCTGGATTGAGGGTACGGCTAGCAAATGCAATGACGTTCTCAGTACCCAGCCCCGAGGTTTGAGGCAGCACAGCTCCCAGACCAACATCACTGGCATCAGTGTATACTATGAAAGGCAAGTTAAAGTCAGGATGTCCGAGTATAGGTGGAGAAGCAAGATGCTGTTTCAAAGTGTCGAAGGCTAGCTGGCAAGCCTGGTTCCAGATGAATTTACTGTTCTTCCTCTTCAAGGCAGTCAGTGGCTCAGCGATCTCAGAGAAATTGGGTACAAAACGATGGTACCGGCCTGCCATTCCCAGGAACCGCTGCACCTCCTTGATGTTTTTGGGGGTGGGGAATGCCTGGACGGCCTCAGCCTTCCCCTGATCCACCTGGACTCCCTCCACTGATACCACAAAGCCCAGGAACTTGAGGGATTTCCTGAAAAACTGGCACTTTCTCAGGTTCACAGTGAGGCCTGCCATCCTCAGCTTGTCAAAAACGACCTGTACATCATGATGATGCTTTCCAAGAGAAGGTGAGTAAATGATAATATCATCCAGACAGACAATGCAGATGTTCCCCCGAAGGTCCCCCAAAACCAGCTCCATCAGCCTTTGGAAGGTAGCCGGGGCGTTTTTCAGGCCAAATAGCATGACCCAAAAACAACCCAAAGGGGCAGACGAAGGCTGTCTTCTCCTTGCTCCCTTCCTCCATAGGCACCTGCCAGTAACCACTATTGAGATTGATCGTGGTGAAGAAGCCAGCTAGGGATTCCAAGATTTCTTGGATATTTGGAATAGGGTAAGCATCGGTCTGGGTTTCTGCATTCACTTTCCGGTAATCAACACAAAAGCGAGACTTGTGGGTGTTTTTCTTAGGGACCAGCACAACTGGAGCTGCATAGGGTGATGTTGAGGGGGTGATGATGCCAGCCTCTAACATTTCCTCGATGTGTTGTTTCATCTCCTGCAGTTTTGCAGGAGAACATCTGTAGGGTTTCTGTCTTATTGGCATTTTATGGGACAGTAGAATGTGGTGGGACACTATCTTTGTTTTCCCCACCTTGGTGGTGCAGACTGAGTCGTTCATGTGCAGTTGAGCCCGTAACCAGTATTTCCCTGCTTCATCCTGGTGAGACTCCTGAACAACTGTCTCCACAAGGTCCGTTTCTCTGGGGTCTTCCATGGAGGGATTTTGGATACCATAGTGGGCGGCATAGCGGAGTAGAAAGCAAGGTTTGAAGATGCCGGGGATGGTAAGGGTTCATTCACAGTTTCTCTCCTAAAATGATATCACTTCTTGGCCCAAGATTTGAACCAGTAGGAGTTGTCGGACACATCAAACTGTAACCCGGTGATAAATGTAAAGTCCAGCCCAAGAACAACAGGAAAAGCCAGACACTGGGAGGGAAGGACAACCACAGGTATTGTTGGGCTACGTTGATGAATGTGGATTTCCAACTCACACGAACCCAGGGGATGCTTCGCCGTACCATCAGCCAAGTAAAGAGGGCCCTGATGCCAGGGTTTCAACTGAGTTCCTTTGCCATTAACTTGCTTCCAGACAGTGTCAGTGATGAGGGTGTAGGATGAACCAGTGTCCAGGATGGCATTTCCGTTCCATGAGCCGATTCCAACTGGAATCACAAGCTGCTGGGGGTAGCAATCATCAAGCAAGCTTAGGGGCGTAGGCTCTTTTCTCGAGTTTGTAAGTGAATTGATTGTGGGGGTAGGGTCTCCCTCTCTGCGGGTGTGAGAGGCAGGTTCAGTTGATTGTTTTTGGTATCTGTTTCTTCCAGGTTGGTACTGGGGACATGCTAATGGAGGATGGAAATTTTTGCACCGCCAACATTGAACGGGGTGGACCCAGTGCACGCTCAGATTGGAGAGGTTGGGGCATGGATCCTGTCTTGCCTGATTTTTGTGTGGCTTTCCTCCTTTGCTCATAGAGGTGTTGATTCTCTTTATCCTTCTCCAGCTGCTGTCCAAGGCGAACCAGTGCCTCCACTGTGGTGATGTTACTGTCTCTTAACTGGCCAGCTAGCTGGGGGTTGATGTTTTTCAGGTTGAGCTTTACCACCTCTAGTTCTGTGGCTTGAGGATTCCAACGCTTGCACAAGGATCGATACATGTAAGCAAAGTCCCTGATGCTTTCATTCTCTCCTTGTACCCTGGTTCTGACTCTTTCAGCAAGTTCATCCTGGTAATCCTCTGACAGGAATGCTGAAGTGAATCGCCTCTCGAATTGGTGCCAGGTATGGGTATCAAGGCGGGCAACATCCCACCAATCCCGAGCTGTCCCATGCAGCACATTCTGAAGTGTTGCCATTAGTTCAGTATCATGGAGGGGATGTAACGCAAGATAATCTTTGCAACGCTCCAAGAATGAGAGGGGGTCCTGAGAATCCTCCATTCTCCCAAAGGTAGGAAACTGCATTTTGATGGGGCTCCTCCCTCCAACAACAGCTCTTAGGTCCTGTTGACTTTCTGGTGGAAGAGGAGAAACGAGGTCCTGCTCTGAGCACCCGGGTAAAATGGTTGACTGTAGTCTGTGTCTCTGTGTTTGTACAGGGTGGCAGAGTGGCGGAAGGGTCTGCACTGAAACATTCACCAATGCTGTAGGACGCATAAAAGGTGTTAAGCTGCGATGATTCACTTCATCAGTCAGAGAGCAGATGCTCACAGCGCAGTGACTCACTTCCTCTTCCACGTGCTGGACGACTGAAACCATTGGTTTCATGACGGATTTCAGATCACATAATAATTCTGTGTGGTGATGTTTCAGGCGCCAGTTTATTGTTGATGAGAGTTGTTGGTTGAGATATTGGAAGTGTTTCTCCATCTTGTCCTCCAGTGTTTTTATTTTTTCCTCCCAACGAGAGGCCATTTTGTTTATATGCGTTTCCACATAACATTTCAGCTCCTCCACTTCCTCCTTTCTGCCTGCCCTTTCAGGTGTGGCTGACAGGGTGGTGTGAGGTCCCAGTGGAAGCGGTATCAGCAGTTGTGTGAGTTCCTCAGGTCCACAAGAGTCCATTTCTAGCAGTGTGAGAGAAGTGGCCTGCCCAAAGTTTTGGTCTGCGTCTGCTCCGTCCATGTGGGTGTTTGCAGCAGCTATTTCTTCCGGCTTGTCTTTATGTTCTGGTTTCGTTGAAGGGTCCAACTTTATGTTTCTTATTTTGTTTGATTCTGTTATTTATTCAGGTTTTTGTCCCATCTGGGGTGCCATTTTTTTATTTGACGGTTTTCGGGGACTGGGTTGTTCTGGGGTGCCAGCCTGACAAATAAATGATATTTAATTTTTATGACTTAAAATGTTTTTTTTTCCTTTTTGGTTGTTTTGTTTTGTTTTGTTTTTTGTCAGTCACATTTTAGTCCCCCTTACACATGCACACAAGGAAGCATCAAGGATAAACTTTGATGGCCCAAAACATTTTTTTTTATCAATCCTGAATATAAACTGTAACAATGAAACCTTCCCTTCACCAAATTGTAAGTACCCAGCCGAGAACAACAGAAATAGTCAAACAACAACAACAACTCAGGTTTGTTTTTAACACAAATATATTTCTTTTTTTTCAGGTCAGTTCAGAAGTTTTTTTTTTTTCTTAGTTCGATTCAAATCCAAAAAAAAAAACAAAATTCCAGAAGAGAGAAAAAAAAAATTCAGTTCACTCAAAAAAGTTAATTTAGTCCAATCCCCCCCCAAAAAAGAAAAAGAATAACCCACACTCTCATTCAAGAGAGAGAGAAAGAGAGAGAGAGAGCGAGAGAGAGAGAGAGAGAGAGAGAAAACCCAGCTCTTATAATTAACTAGCCAACCCAAACACTACGCTCTCACTGGCAGAGACACGTTATATGGCAGTTGGTTGTTAGCCTACCAGGGAAGCGCTGTTCTACGGTGATCCAGGTTAGGATATTGTCCTCAGTATCCACCGGCGGTTGCCGCTTGGTGACAACCTTTGGTTTTAATAGAGACTCCAAACCACGGCGATACCTTTGTGGGACTCACTACCCCGACTGCCGGACTTAGCCACTGGATGCAGTGCTAATTCGACCGGTAAGGTGCCCCCTCTCCAGCTGATCGGAGCGTCATTTTAAAATCAGTTTCCTTCCTGTTGAACGGGGCCTGGATTGGCCATCCTGCCAACCAAACAGGGGTGACGTACACCCGCCAGCCAATCAGGGGTGACGTTACAATATGAGGCACACTGGTTTTGAACTGTGCGCTGGGAGAATGAGCATAAATTTCTCTGTCCACTCGTCTTTAAAACAACGGTTTTCCACATCAACCTCTCACTTTCCAGCACTCTCAGCGCTGTCTCTCTGTCTCTGCTTCAGTTCGCTGTGCGTGAAGGGTGAACAAAAGTTTCGATTGGCTCAACAGAGTGACGCTATTGCCGTATTAAGCGGAGTAGCAGCGCCTCCGACCACCGGAAGAATGCTCCATGGAAAATTTCTGTTCTTTTGAATTTATCAGAGATTGGTCACGGGTCCGGTCAGAACCATCACTCTGTCCGGTATGATTTATTATTTGGGTATATTTTTATATCCTTTGTAGGAACAACCAGCTGTACACAAACAATGATATAAGTATTTCTAACGGTGACGGTTTTATCCAATGAATTGTCTTTAAAAGTGTCCCAGTAAGTACAGTCCAAGAATGCTTTTAGTTGTTCCATGTCCTAACTTCTCTCTTCTCTGGCTTCCCTCTCTTCAGTTTTGACTTATCGACTGGAATCATGCACACAACATTTTGATTGGAAGTCAATATGGGCTGCCCTACGTTGGCTACATATGCATTTGGAATGTTTCCGAAAACTTGTCCAAAATATTTGTTCCTAGTTTTATCCTTGACATATTGTGGAGATCCAAGCAGCACAGTGTCCAGATAACACTGGTTCAGGTCTCCAAGCAGGATGCTTGTGCCTCTGGGTACTGTAGTTGAAGTTCATGTACACAGTCAGTGATAGTTTTTGCTGCTTGTGCAGCTCTTCCTGGCCCTTTAGGGGGCACATAATAAATAAGAAGTAAAATGCACCCAAATTTGTGGGGCAGCTAGAATGGTTTTAAAGTCATGCCCTGGATCTCTATGTTGGGATTGTTGCACATCCTAATTTTTATTAAATAGGATTGACTCCAGAGATCGTTAATGTACACACATACACCGCCCTACCCAACCCCTACTCCCCATCCAGTCGCACAAGAGTGAATCCAGGGACTTCATAGAGTGAGTCTGGTTTCGCTTTAACCAGCTTTCAGTGAACAAAACCATGATGCCTCATGAAATTCATGACTGTACCTTGCATATGTCCATATAGTTCTGATTTTGTTGTGTAAGGCACACATTGGCCAGAACGATATAAGGGAGCAGTGGCCGGGTAAATCTCCACTGTAGACATTTCAGAATAACCCCTTTTCTTCCTTGTTTCTTCTGTTAGAGTGTTATGCAACATTGGTAGTGGCTTGCTTTCATTGTTTTCGGCTCCAGTCGTAGTGCCAGCAGTGCATCTCGGCGGATGTACACACAAGCATGCCTCAACGCCTCTTCATGCCACCTGTTTGTGTTACTGTTGAGTTGAGTATAAAGTTCAATAGACCAGCATCTACCATAGGAGTTAATAATCCACAGGTTTAGCAGAGTGATTTCTAAAGCTCTCATCTTACACACATTTACACAAATAATGACTTATAGGCACATGAACAGAAATAAATGAACTAATCATTAAGGCACACTGGGTAACGCTGCAGCCACTGTATCAGTGCACCAGAAGGGGATTGACATCACATCTTTCCCCCTAAAAGAAATGATATTGACCCCTTCAAACCAAACCATGCTAAAGTGCCTTTTTATTATGTTTTTTATTGTTTTCACTAAGCTTTCTGCCAAGCTGTTGGACTTTGGATAGGTTGGAGTTGACGTGGTGTTGAAAGCCCCATTCTGTGGCAAAGGCAGCAAACTCACAGCAAGAAAACTGGGGCCCATTGCCTGAAAAACAGTTCACATGGGATGTCATGTCTGGCAAAGACATTTTCGAGGTAGCTGATGTCTGCTTGGCTTGATGTTGACTGCAGCGCTCCAACTTCAGGGTAGTTTGAAAAGTAGTCAGTGACCACTATGTAACTCTTTCCATCACAGTCAAAAAAGTCAGCTCCAACCTTGTAGCAAGGTCTGTGGGGCATCGGATTTGTCATCAGCTTGTTGTTTTGGTCTGCGTGTGCGGCAAAGTTCGCAATGACGCTGTTGCCTGGCCAACGCTGACGTCTTGATTGATTCTTGGCCAGTACATTACTTCTCTTGACCTGTGGTCAGACTTGACTCCTCTGAGGTGGCCTTCATGCATCTTTTGGAGCATTTGTCTACATAGTGAGGATGGAATAACAAATTTGCTCCCCTTCAACACTGTCATCCGCCACTGTGAATTCTGCTCTGCAATTCCAATAGTCTTGTATTTCCACTGGGCAGTCCTTTTGTTTTCAGGCCATCCTTTCTGTATTTTCTGCTTGAGTTCTTCATATTGTTTTGTCTGCATTAGTCTCTCCGTATTTGTTCTGTTCCATCAACAGTTATTGGCAGAGACGTCACAATCATGTCCAATTATGCCTGTATATGCCTGTGTGCTTTTCTCGTGTTCTGGACATTCCTCCTTATCTACTGCTGTCGATAAGGTGTTTGCGGTGTATATGTGTTTTCCTTGTGTGTATATCATGTGCACATCATATTTTTGCAGCCTGATTAGCATGTGTTGAATTTTTACCAGACTGTCATGCAAAGGTTTGCACATGATGGACACCAAACGCTTAAAATCAGTTTCCACTTAAAAAGTTTGATCATAGACATATTGATGGAACTGCTCACATGCATACATGCTAACTAACAGTTCCTTTTCAATTCAAGCATACCTGGACTTGGCGCTCATGAAGGCTCTGGACATGTAGGCGACAGGTAGCCACTGCTTGTCATGTTGCTGCAGCAGCACCAATCCCAGGCCGTATTGTGACATGTCTGCTGAGATCCTGGTACTCTTCTCTGGGTCATAGAAATTTAACATGGGCTCCTTTGTCAGAGTCTCTTTCAGATTCAGAAAATATTGTTCCTACTCATGGGACCAGATCCTTTTATTCTTTTGTACAAGAGGGCTCCTGAGAGGTGAAGACTGTATTGACAGCTGTGGGACAAATTTGGTGAGATAGGTGACCATCCCAAGGAACCGTCTCACCTCATCACTGTTTTTTGTCTTTTCATGTTTTTGAAAGTTGAAGTTGTTTTTGTAAACCCTATCCCAGCAGCCCTCAGGTGAGAGGCGGGGTTCACCCTGGACAGGTCACCAGTCCATGGCAGGGCCAACACATATAGACAGACAACCATTGGCTCTCCCAGCCACACCTACGGTCAATTTAGAGTCTGGATTAACCTGGTCCCCTCTTGATGTCTTTGGAATGTGGGAGGAGAGAACCCACGCAGGCACAGGGAGAACCTGCAGACTGCACAAAGAAAGATCCTGTGCCCAAGCTGGGGCTTGAACCCGGAACCTTCTTGCTGGGAGGCCATGGGGATGACCACTGCACCACCGTGCCGCCATATATTAAATCTCTGCTTACAACACTTCCAGTTATTTGCAAGATTACCAGTCAACTGCATGCGAGTGGGCACAAGTGCCTGCCTGAGTAGTGAAGATGTCTGCAAAAACACCCTGCAATTGCTCTCCACTACCCTTTAAAAGGCATCCAGAGATATGGTCCAGTCCTGTGGCTTTGCATGGGTTGATTATAGTGATGGCTCTTCTCACCTCAGCTGGAGTACCCAGTTGCTGTATGCTAGTTTTGATGTTATGAGTATAGTAACTTAAGAACTCCATTACCCAGCATGCCACAGTAGTTACGGGCACCTGTCCTCTCATCAATCGTGAATAAATGTGTTGAGAAGCTGGTATTAAAACACATAATGAAAAGTTTCCCAATAAACCTGAACTGATCCACAGAGGACACAATCTCCACCATAGTCTAACTCATGCTGTCATACCTGGACAGCTACTGTTATTGGTAGTTAGTTGCTGTTATTGTTTGCTGTCTTTTTTCTTCCAGCCTGATCACATCCCTGTCTGTCCATAATTCTCTCCCCATCTCTCCCTCTCTTTATTATTGCCCCTCTCTTTCCTCCTCTATTCTTTTTCAATTATGGAACTGGAGAGTAAGAACACGTATGCCAGAGTCTTGATCGACTTTCGTTCTCCACAACAGGTGGTGGAAAAACTGAGACTGGTAGGTTTGTACACAGCAAGCAGCAACTGTGTTGTCAGTTTCCTGACAAAGCAGAAGCAGTCAATCAAGGTGAGCAGTCACACATCAAGCTCCAGCTCAGTCAGCACAGGCTCAGGGGTGTGCCCTGAGCCCATTGCTGTTTAGCCTGCTCACACATGACTGCTCAGCCAGATCCAGCACGAACCACATTGCCAAGTTCATGGACGACACAACAGTTCATCATCTCATCACTGAAAATGATGAATCTGATTACAGGATGGAGGTGGAGCAGCTCACAGATTAGTACAGGTCCCATAACCTCACCTCAATGTAGAAAACTAGAGAAATGTTGATTGATTTAATAAAGTCTGGCAAAGATCAACACATACATTTCACTGTAAATTGTGCTGCTGAGGACAGGTTTAGCACTGTGAAGTTCCTGGGTCTGCCACTAGCTGATGACCTGACCTTCTCCATCAACACCACAGCAGTCATCAAAAAAGCACCAAAGCATCTTCACCCCCTCAAAAAGGCAGGACTCTCCACACTTCACCTCATCACATTTTAAAGAGGACACTGAAACCATCCTGACGCACAGCTTCACATCCTGGTTTGGCAGCTTCAGGGCTCTTGAACGACAGCTTAACAGGATTGTCAAGACTGCCAGCAGAATTATTGGTGCCCCTCTCCCATTCCTGAAGGGGATCTACCAGCAGCATTGCATACACAGAGCAATCTCCATCATCAAGTACCATCACCACCCCTCTCAAGCACTGTCCCCTGTACTGCAATCAGGCACGAGGAACAGAGGCATCAGCTGTAGATCCAACAGAACACTGAACAGCTTCTTTGCACAAACTTGAAGACTGATAAATGGACGGTCCAATCCATACACACGAGGCACATGCTCACAAACACGAATGTGAGATTCACTCACTTACAAATGGTCTGTGCCCCCTCCCCATTCCTATGCATTACTTTCATACACTCAAATGAAACCTCTCTCCATGAGAGGTCTGGTGCTCAGTGTACAATTGTATTGTACAAATTTGTTTTTAATTTTACTATTTTTATTTAAAAAACACTATTTATAACCTTTTATTGCACTTTTAAAAACTGGTGATGAACATGTCATTTCAGCCTGTGTATTTTTGTCAATACCATGGAATGGTGATATCACTGATGAAATGATAATCTGAAATGGGCAGCAGCCTCCTTAGATGTGGCTTTTCTTTTGGGTTGGAAGGTGCTGGTGAATTCCACTGAAATCAGAATTTCAAAAGATAAAGGCTCTATCATTGAGACTGTTGGGATTTTTAGGTTTGTGATTGATCAGCCCCTCTTCCAGAAGAATGGGGTTTGCAAACATAAAGAACCCACAGAGGTGGTCTTTAATTCAAGTGAATGAAGTCAGTGGACTGTTGTCATATTTTACTAAGGTGCATAACATTGAGTTTTAATCTGCAAGGGGAATGGAGATGAAAGGTGCTTTTTTTGGCCCCTACCATCGCCACCACCACTTTATCCTGTTCTGGCTAGGCTGTTGACACCACTGCCTTCTGATGCTGTTGTATCCGTATCTCATCCTGTGCTGCATGTGCTATATTAAAGCAAAATGATTTGCATTATTACAGTCTCATTTTGTTATTAAGGTCAGATATTCAAAATCAGAGCACAAACCAGGGCACTAAGAGGCCATCAATAGACATCTGAGTATGCCCAGATGTGTTCCAGGTGTAACCCTAGGCTAACCCTAAACCTACACAGGTGTGACATCACTCAACCAATCAGAGAGCCTGGTGTCGTTCCCTCTGAAGTCCAGGTTGAGCCAGGACTAGGAGGTTGCTATTCCAGTGGTGCTCACTTTCAGCTCAGGAGAAAAGAACACTCCTGACCTGGAGACCCAGACCTCCTCCTGCTCCAGGTGAAGGAGTGAGCACATCTGATGTTTGCATGCAGGAGCAGGAGGAGGTGGAGCAGGTCTGGAGGAGATGGAGCAGGTGTGGGAGGAGGTGGTCCATGTCTCCAGGTTCTCAGACCAGCAGAGGAGCAGCACTGCTGCCTGAGTGATGCTCCTCTACATTGAGGCACCATGGAGGCACCAGACCGGCCTCAGTTACAGGCTGGAGCAGGTTGAGCACCTGGAGCAGGTTCACTTGCTGGTTTAAGGGTGAGGCTTGGCAAGAAAGGGCCTGCTTAGAACGAGCAATGATGCTTGAGCCTGAATGAGTGGCAGCTTGGGTTGTGATTAAAATAGGGCCGATGTTACACAAGGCAATCACTAAATTTTATTTGGTTCTTCTTTGAGAAAGTGAAAGTTGTGAAAATCACATGAATACTCACCCCAGATTTTGTGTTGTGGTACCACGTGTATCCAGTGTCATTACATACAGAATACGTTTTCCCCATGGTGTTTAGGCTGTAAATCACATTTACAGACATGCGCGCGCGCACACACACACACACACACACACACACACACACACAATTTTATTTACATACATCAGTTCAAATACAGCAGATGTGTGGCATGGCCCTGAGGTAGAGGGCTGTCTAGCACATGAAAATGTCTCTGATTCGATCCCCACTTCCCTCCAGTGACCATGTCAAAGAGCCCTTGAGCATGATATCGAGCTTCTAATTGCTCCTGATGAGCAGGCAGCTCCTTGCATGGTAGCTTCACCCTCAGTGTGTGTGTTAGAACAGGTGAATGAGAAACTGTCAAGTGCTTTGAGTGCTAAGGCAGAAAGGTGCTAAATCACAATGAGTCCATTTACCAAACCAAAAAGCTTAGAGAGAAAAAAAGAACAAATTTTTAAAAACTCAAAAATACTTCTTTTTCTAAAGTTTTATTTGAGAATGGCAAGTGGCTAAAAAAAACTACATTTAACTTAATTTCTGTAATGTCATTGTAACAAGTACAACTGAATTGCTACTGAAATTGATATCATAGAAAAAATATTAAATACATTAAGTACAATACAAGGACAGTGACCAGTGTGCAATATTAATAAAAAAGTAGAAATTCCCATCTGTACAATCCATCCATCCCTCATCCATCCCTCCATGTTCTCCCTCTTCTCCTGTTCAGGGTGGTGGGGGTGGAGCCTATCCCAGCAGCCTTCCCCCTGGACGGGTCACCAGTCCATTGCAGGGCCAACACATAGAGACAGACAACCATTGGCTCTCCCAGCCACGCCTACGGCTGCTGGAATAGGCTCTACCCCCACCCCCCTTAACAGGAGAAGAGGGAGAAGATGGATGAATGGACTTCCACATGGGAATGCCATCAATAAAATTAGATGACTTTAGTTATTGAAAAGTGTCCCATTGACTTTACATTCTCAATGCTAATGTTGAAAATGTTATGAATGTCATTCAATATAACAGTAATAGGAAAAACGAGCAAACATAATAGGGTCTTCGCCTTAAGTACCTTCAGGCTCAGGCCCTAATAAAACTGTGTGAATCCACTGAGGGTGATTATTTTCAATGTTGAAACATAGCTCATGGGGGAATTGTGAAGCACAGGTTATAAGTAGATAGAAAAAATTTTAAAAATGACCAAATGGTTCCATCTAGTGGAAATCAGGAAACATGGTCATTTTTATATTAAAGACTCATTTCATAGAGCATTTTATTCTCTGAAGATATTGTGGTTAAAAACTGTGTTTTCAATCTGTATTTTTGTAATTTTACAATCTTAATTAACCACTGTAACAGAAACATTTTCACTTTCAATTGTTTGCCACAGTCTAACATAATAACAGCGATTTGTTTACAGAAGTCAACACTTTGAGCTGCAATACAAGTAGGAAACACATCCATATATACTACTGTTTGTATAAAAAATATTATTTAATGATTATGCAGGCTTTTGTTAAAATAAATGTCCCAAGCTGGGCACCATACACAGTATACATAAATGTGCTGATTTACTTCCTCAATATATGACATAACATTAAAGCATGCTAGCCACTACCTACTAATTAGCTTTTAGAATCATTTATACTCACATCAGAGGAAGTTCTGTAATGACTGGTTAAAAATAATCTCCACACCATTGCCTCAGTGTCTGGAACAGAGGTTTCGTGTAGCTCAGCTGTTGTCCTTGAGAGTGTAAAAACACCTCTGGCCAAGTACATTCCCCGTGTGTGTGTGTGTGTGTGTGTGTGTGTGTGTGGGTGGCACCTGAACAGTTTCACTTTCAATTTCCTGTAAACCTCCTGCTGACGTGACATTTCTCTTCAAAAGCAGCAGCCAATCAGTGTTATTCAATGTAGTTGCATAATAAGAAGAGCAGTAGTTTCAGGATCTAACCACAGGAGGGCAGTCAGTCAATGAATTTGGATGGAATTACAAGACACAATGAAGAGGCATAGGTTATAAGTAGATAGAATAAATAATAAAAGACCAAATGGTTCCATCTAGTGGAAATCAGAGACCATGGTCATTTTAACATTAAAGACTAATTTTATAGAGCATGTTATTCCCTTAAGGTAGTGTGATTAAAAAGTGTGTTTTCAATCTGTATTTTTGCAATTTTACAATCTTAATTAACCACTGTAATAGAAACATTTTCACTTTCAATTGTTTGCCAAAGTCTCAGATAATAATAATAATCGTGATTTGTTTCCAGAAGTTAACACTTTGAGCTGCAATATATGTGGGAAACATGTCCATATACTACTATTTGTGTTTATAACATATATTACTTAAAGATTATGAGGGCTTTTGACAGGGTACTGTCAGGGTTTGAGCGTTGAGGATGGTGAGGGAATGATGGAGACCCAATTGCAGACAGTGAGGGCGGTGCACAGAAGAGGTTTATTGAGAGACGGGGAAACTTGAGAAGGGGGAACTTGAGACCTGACGACTGTAGACGGGGAATGAGGGCGTGAGGCTGGAGACGTGGTGTGAGGCTGGAGGCTTGACGTGACACAGGAGGCTTGACTCAACAATGAGGGGACAACAGGGGACAACAAGCGACGATGACAACGACAGCAGATGACAACAGCAACAGCAACAATGACAGCGACAACAACAACAATGACCCAACAAAGTAACCGAGGAAAACACACAGGTTAAATACAAGAGGGGAAACAAGACACAGGTGGTGCAATCACCCAGGTGAGACACATGAGGTAATCACAGGAGGGAGGAAAGGAAGACAGGACATGACTACAACATAAAACAGGAAGCACGAGACAGGGATCGTGACAGGTATAAGGTTAGGTTATAAGGTAGATTCCCCCTCCCACCTAAGTGGGAAGGGGAAGTGCACGGTCCTTCCTGGGGGCAGGGTCCCACCACCGGTTCAAAAAATTGGACCTTATAGGTCAGAAATGGCTGGCCTGTGCCACAACGTTTTGGGCCTTCATTGGCCTTCCTCAGGTGGCTGTCAGAAGGTAAGTGCGGTGCTCAACTTGGCTTCCTCACACTTATATCCCTTTCGCTGTCCCTTTTACTGTTGTTTCCCTTCTCATACTTTCCCTTTTCTGTTCTTAACCTCTGTCCCTTTCCCCTTTTTGTTTTCTTATTCTCTGTCTATTGGTATTTTTACTCTTATTTGTCTCTTATTTAAGTTGATCTATTTACGTTATTTCTCTTATTTGAGTTTCCAATGGTTTCCTAATTTGGTTTAATTATTTAGTCTCCTATTTGAGTTTATCTATTTATGTTTTTTCTCCTATTTGAGTTTTCAATAGTTTCCTAATTCGGTTTTAATTATTACCTTCCAATTTCCCTTCATTTCTTTTATGGCTATGCCCATGGGAGGGGGGGGGGGGGGTGATGCAGAGTCCTCCAAAGAGGAACTGACTGGACTCCCCAGTCCACAAAAAAATGGTTATTTTATGGGTTAAGGATTTAGAATGTGTGGGGGGATTTTTAGGGGTTAATGCCACTAGGGCTCCAAAAAATTAATTTTAAAAATTAGTTTTCCACCACCCTAAGGTGGTGGGTATTCCAAAAATTTGGTTTATAGCCTTAATAAGCTCAGCCTTAGGGTTAGGGTTAGGGTTTAGCGTTAGGTATAAGGTAAGAGTACCACCCCACCCAAAGTGGTGCACTTTGGAACCGTAAGATGTAGGAGGCTGAAAGTTGGTGAATAGGGTTCTGATGGTCGGTGGAGTGATTGGTGAAAGTTTCAAGTGGATTGGCGCAAAGGGGGCGGAGTTATTGGGTTAGGTTTAGGGTTAGGGTTTAGGCATAAGGGTTAGGGTTAGGGTTTAGGGTTAGGGGAAGGGTAAAAGTCTCCTCTCCATTCAGGAGAGGAAAGGCACGGGCACACACAATCAGAAATTGTCCACCAATCGATTTTAATTAAAATAGATGAAATTTAAAAATCACCTTAAAATGGGAATAAAATAACTTGTGTCTCCCAAGAAATGGTAGGGTAATCCTATATGGGCAGAGAGCCACACCTGGATTTGAGCCCTTACCGTTGAACGTCAGAGTCAGGAGACAACCCCATTGAACCATCCATGAGTTGAACAGGAAAGGATAGAGGTGATGTTTATAGATAAGTAGAAAAAATTATAAAAAAGATTTCCTTCCAACAATGATGTCTTTTTTTTATGATAATTATTACAAATCCCAGCGCACATTAAAATCCAGAGGATAAATTGTATTTAATCTCTGTTTTAGAGTCAATTTAAAAACTCTCAGTCTTCGAGCTAAAAAAACGTAGACAGTGCCCCCATGAGTGTCAAGCTAATCATGCCATATTCCCTAGAATGACGGTATATGAGCGCTGTTTCTGTAAATAAAGGAGGTTCAATGAAGCGTCTTTTTTTGTAAAAAATATAAAACGCAAAATCCTTAAAATACCACGTCAGTTTAAATTTCCTGTGGTAATTAACATCTTCTCCTCAGGTAAAAAAAAATTTTTTTTTCGAGGGAATGGGAATAAAAAGGGAGTCCTTTTTCTAAAAAACTGTGTTCTGCCGCACTTAAATTTATTTTTACTGAGACAACCATGAGGTCAGAATGGAAGCTGCTGTAAAAGCTGTCCAATGGACCGTATCCGACTCTGTCATGAAGAGATCGTTATTGATGCCTTTGAGAGTTTTATATTTAGTTGTAAGGTACTGGTTCGTTTGGGTTACCAGGTTATGATATTGAGTCGCCTTTTTCAGAGAGATCTGTAAAAGCGAAAAGAAGATAGACGCATGAGGAAACGTCTTCTTCAATGCTGAGTTTAGTTGTTGAAATTGTTTGTTGATGGTTTTCGATAAGTGATTTTGTAATATGTTGTGAAGGCCCACCGATATGATGACTGTCTGGGTGGTTGGACAGGGTGATAACTTTTTCAAAATGCCTGTTAAATGGTGAATCTGTGCCCCCGGGAAACTGTCAATCTGTTGGTGTGGATGATCAAAGTGGGGGATACGGATGTTGAATTGTGAGGATCCGTAGATGAGGATGTACCCATGCTGTCCGATGTTGCCGCCGTGTCCCTAAATGCATCATCATGTCGAATGGAAGAATGTGATACAGTAGGGCCTCCACGTTCATTGCAAGAGTGTACCTCCGTTGGATAATCAGAGGTAGTTAAAAGCTCATGCGCTCGTGGGTGCATCGTATCCAGCGAAATCCCGTTTCCGTGAGAGCTGGTTAAAAATAATCTCCACACCATTGCCTCAGTGTCTGGAACAGAGGTTTCGTGTAGCTCAGCTGTTGTCCTTGAGAGTGTAAAAACACCTCTGGCCAAGTACATTCCCCGTGTGTGTGTGTGTGTGTGTGTGTGTGTGGGTGGGTGGCACCTGAACAGTTTCACTTTCAATTTCCTGTAAACCTCCTGCTGACGTGACATTTCTCTTCAAAAGCAGCAGCCAATCAGTGTTATTCAATGTAGTTGCATAATAAGAAGAGCAGTAGTTTCAGGATCTAACCACAGGAGGGCAGTCAGTCAATGAATTTGGATGGAATTACAAGACACAATGAAGAGGCATAGGTTATAAGTAGATAGAATAAATAATAAAAGACCAAATGGTTCCATCTAGTGGAAATCGTTCGTTTGGGTTACCAGGTTATGATATTGAGTTGCCTTTTTCAGAGAGATCTGTAAAAGCGAAAAGAAGATAGATGCATGAGGAAACGTCTTCTTCAATGCTGAGTTTAGTTGTTGAAATTGTTTGTTGATGGTTTTCGATAAGTGATTTTGTAATATGTTGTTAAGGCCCACCGATATGATGACTGTCTGGGTGGTTGGACAGGGTGATAACTTTTTCAAAATGCCTGTTAAATGGTGAATCTGTGCCCCCGGGAAACTGTCAATCTGTTGGTGTGGATGATCAAAGTGGGGGATACGGGCCCAGTTTGAATCCCCCATGATGATGAATGATGATTTAACTTCCAGATTCCATTTTGCGATTTTATGGTATTCTTGTTTGTGGTAAGTAGGTCTCCTTTTATATGTTGAATTGTGAGGATCCGTAGATGAGGATGTATCCATGCTGTCCGATGTTGCCGCCGTGTCCCTAAATGCATCATCATGTCGAATGGAAGAATGTGATACAGTAGGGCCTCCACGTTCATTGCAAGAGTGTACCTCCGTTGGATAATCAGAGGTAGTTAAAAGCTCATGCGCTCGTGGGTGCATCGTATCCAGCGAAATCCCGTTTCCGTGAGAGCTTTCAGTCGGAAGCAGCTTGATTGGATCCCCAAAAGGAGGCGACGCAACCACGGGAAGAATACCTGTGGAATAAGGAGGTAAGTATACAGATAAGTGATTGAAGGTAGGTAAAGGCTTCAGGGGTAAAGGTCCATTCCGTTCCGAGCGGACAAGATCGTCACTGCGCTCAACGGTTAACAAGGGTGGTGATTGCAGATGGTCAGGCGTTGATGAAGGGTTATCCTGTGTAGCGGCATCCGAGAGTGAAGCAGACAGGTAGTCCTTCATCAGAACCGCTACATTTGTTAGCGGTGTGGTAACTATATTAGGGGTGTAATGATTAACTTGTAAAACGGTATTGGTTGTGATGTCCTCTTCTGGTCTCCCGATG
>NC_141326.1:31329831-31339836 GCF_037954235.1 Aulostomus chinensis | reverse complement strand
CCCTAACCAACCCTAACCCTAACCCTAACCCTAACCCTAACCCTAACCCTAACCCTAACCCTAACCCTAACCCTAACCCTAACCCTAACCCTAACCCTAACCCTAACCCTAACCCTAACCCTAACCCTAACCCTAACCCTAACCCTAACCCTAACCCTAACCCTAACCCTAACCCTAACCCTAACCCTAACCCTAACCCTAACCCTAACCCTAACCCTAACCCTAACCCTAACCCTAACCCTAACCCTAACCCTAACCCTAACCCTAACCCTACCCTAACCCTAACCCTAACCCTAACCCTAACCCTAACCCTAACCCTAACCCTAACCCTAACCCTAACCCTAACCCTAACCCTAACCCTACCCTAACCCTAACCCTAACCCTAACCCTAACCTAACCCTAACCCTAACCCTAACCCTACCCTAACCCTAACCCTAACCCTAACCCTAACCCTAACCCTAACCCTAACCCTAACCCTAACCCTAACCCTAACCCTAACCCTAACCCTAACCCTAACCCTAACCCTAACCCTAACCTAACCCTAACCCTAACCCTAACCCTAACCCTAACCCTAACCCTAACCCTAACCCTAACCCTAACCCTAACCCTAACCCTAACCCTAACCCTAACCCTAACCCTAACCCTAACCCTAACCCTAACCCTAACCCTAACCCTAACCCTAACCCTAACCTAACCCTAACCCTAACCCTAACCCTAACCTAACCCTAACCCTAACCCTAACCCTAACCCTAACCCTAACCCTAACCCTAACCCTAACCCTAACCCTAACCCTAACCTAACCCTAACCCTAACCTAACCCTAACCCTAACCCTAACCCTAACCCTAACCCTAACCCTAACCCTAACCCTAACCCTAACCCTAACCCTAACCCTAACCCTAACCCTAACCCTAACCCTAACCCTAACCCTAACCCTAACCCTAACCCTAACCCTAACCCTAACCCTAACCTAACCCTAACCCTAACCCTAACCCTAACCCTAACCCTAACCCTAACCCTAACCCTAACCCTAACCCTAACCCTAACCCTAACCCTAACCCTAACCCTAACCCTAACCCCTAACCCTAACCCTAACCCTAACCCTAACCCTAACCCTAACCCTAACCCTAACCCTAACCCTAACCCTAACCCTAACCCTAACCCTAACCCTAACCCTAACCCTAACCCTAACCCTAACCTAACCCTAACCCTAACCCTAACCTAACCCTAACCCTAACCCTAACCCTAACCCTAACCCTAACCCTAACCCTAACCCTAACCCTAACCCTAACCCTAACCCTAACCCTAACCCTAACCCTAACCCTAACCTAACCCTAACCCTAACCCTAACCTAACCCTAACCCTACCTAACCCTAACCCTAACCTAACCCTAACCCTAACCCTAACCCTAACCCTAACCCTAACCCTAACCCTAACCCTAACCCTAACCCTAACCCTAACCCTAACCCTAACCCTAACCCTAACCCTAACCCTAACCCTAACCCTAACCCTAACCCTAACCCTAACCCTAACCCTAACCCTAACCTAACCCTAACCCTAACCCTAACCCTAACCTAACCCTAACCCTAACCCTAACCCTAACCCTAACCCTAACCCTAACCCTAACCTAACCCTAACCCTAACCCTAACCCTAACCCTAACCCTAACCCTAACCCTAACCCTAACCCTAACCCTAACCCTAACCCTAACCCTAACCCTAACCCTAACCCTAACCCTAACCCTAACCCTAACCCTAACCCTAACCCTAACCCTAACCCTAACCCTAACCCTAACCCTAACCTAACCCTAACCCTAACCCTAACCCTAACCCTAACCCTAACCCTAACCCTAACCCTAACCCTAACCCTAACCTAACCCTAACCCTAACCCTAACCCTAACCTAACCCTAACCCTAACCCTAACCCTAACCCTAACCCTAACCCTAACCCTAACCCTAACCCTAACCCTAACCCTAACCCTAACCCTAACCTAACCCTAACCCTAACCCTAACCCTAACCCTAACCCTAACCCTAACCCTAACCCTAACCCTAACCCTAACCCTAACCCTAACCTAACCCTAACCCTAACCCTAACCTAACCCTAACCCTAACCCTAACCCTAACCCTAACCCTAACCTAACCCTAACCTAACCCTAACCCTAACCCTAACCTAACCCTAACCCTAACCCTACCCTAACCCTAACCCTAACCCTAACCCTAACCCTAACCCTAACCCTAACCCTAACCCTAACCCTAACCCTAACCTAACCCTAACCCTAACCCTAACCCTAACCCTAACCCTAACCCTAACCCTAACCCTAACCCTAACCTAACCCTAACCCTAACCCTAACCCTAACCCTAACCCTAACCCTAACCCTAACCCTAACCCTAACCCTAACCCTAACCCTAACCCTAACCCTAACCCTAACCCTAACCCTAACCCTAACCCTAACCCTAACCCTAACCCTAACCTACCTAACCCTAACCCTAACCCTAACCCTAACCCTAACCCTAACCCTAACCCTAACCCTAACCCTAACCCTAACCCTAACCTAACCCTAACCTAACCCTAACCCTAACCCTAACCCTAACCCTAACCCTAACCCTAACCCTAACCCTAACCCTAACCCTAACCCTAACCCTAACCCTAACCCTAACCCTAACCCTAACCCTAACCCTAACCCTAACCCTAACCCTAACCCTAACCCTAACCCTAACCCTAACCCTAACCCTAACCCTAACCTAACCCTAACCCTAACCCTAACCCTAACCCTAACCCTAACCCTAACCCTAACCTAACCCTAACCCTAACCCTAACCCTAACCCTAACCCTAACCCTAACCCTAACCCTAACCCTAACCCTAACCCTAACCCTAACCCTAACCCTAACCCTAACCTAACCCTAACCCTAACCCTAACCCTAACCTAACCCTAACCCTAACCCTAACCCTAACCCTAACCCTAACCCTAACCCTAACCCTAACCCTAACCCTAACCCTAACCTAACCCTAACCCTAACCCTAACCCTAACCCTAACCTAACCCTAACCCTAACCCTAACCCTAACCCTAACCCTACCCTAACCGAACCCTAACCCTAACCTAACCCTAACCCTAACCCTAACCCTAACCTAACCCTAACCCTAACCCTAACCCTAACCCTAACCCTAACCCTAACCCTAACCCTAACCCTAACCCTAACCCTAACCCTAACCCTAACCCTAACCCTAACCCTAACCCTAACCCTAACCCTAACCCTAACCCTAACCCTAACCCTAACCCTAACCCTAACCCTAACCCTAACCCTAACCCTAACCCTAACCCTAACCCTAACCCTAACCCTAACCCTAACCCTAACCCTAACCCTAACCCTAACCCTAACCCTAACCCTAACCCTAACCGAACCCTAACCCTAACCCTAACCCTAACCCTAACCCTAACCCTAACCCTAACCCTAACCCTAACCCTAACCCTAACCCTAACCCTAACCCTAACCCTAACCCTAACCCTAACCCTAACCCTAACCCTAACCCTAACCCTAACCCTAACCCTAACCCTAACCCTAACCCTAACCCTAACCCTAACCCTAACCCTAACCCTAACCCTAACCCTAACCCTAACCCTAACCCTAACCCTAACCCTAACCCTAACCCTAACCCTAACCCTAACCCTAACCCTAACCCTAACCCTAACCCTAACCCTAACCCTAACCCTAACCCTAACCCTAACCCTAACCCTAACCCTAACCCTAACCCTAACCCTAACCCTAACCCTAACCCTAACCCTAACCCTAACCCTAACCCTAACCCTAACCCTAACCCTAACCCTAACCCTAACCCTAACCCTAACCCTAACCCTAACCCTAACCCTAACCCTAACCCTAACCCTAACCCTAACCCTAACCCTAACCCTAACCCTAACCCTAACCCTAACCCTAACCCTAACCCTAACCCTAACCCTAACCCTAACCCTAACCCTAACCCTAACCCTAACCCTAACCCTAACCCTAACCCTAACCCTAACCCTAACCCTAACCCTAACCCTAACCCTAACCCTAACCCTAACCCTAACCCTAACCCTAACCCTAACCCTAACCCTAACCCTAACCCTAACCCTAACCCTAACCCTAACCCTAACCCTAACCCTAACCCTAACCCTAACCCTAACCCTAACCCTAACCCTAACCCTAACCCTAACCCTAACCCTAACCCTAACCCTAACCCTAACCCTAACCCTAACCCTAACCCTAACCCTAACCCTAACCCTAACCCTAACCCTAACCCTAACCCTAACCCTAACCCTAACCCTAACCCTAACCCTAACCCTAACCCTAACCCTAACCCTAACCCTAACCCTAACCCTAACCCTAACCCTAACCCTAACCCTAACCCTAACCCTAACCCTAACCCTAACCCTAACCCTAACCCTAACCCTAACCCTAACCCTAACCCTAACCCTAACCCTAACCCTAACCCTAACCCTAACCCTAACCCTAACCCTAACCCTAACCCTAACCCTAACCCTAACCCTAACCCTAACCCTAACCCTAACCCTAACCCTAACCCTAACCCTAACCCTAACCCTAACCCTAACCCTAACCCTAACCCTAACCCTAACCCTAACCCTAACCCTAACCCTAACCCTAACCCTAACCCTAACCCTAACCCTAACCCTAACCCTAACCCTAACCCTAACCCTAACCCTAACCCTAACCCTAACCCTAACCCTAACCCTAACCCTAACCCTAACCCTAACCCTAACCCTAACCCTAACCCTAACCCTAACCCTAACCCTAACCCTAACCCTAACCCTAACCCTAACCCTAACCCTAACCCTAACCCTAACCCTAACCCTAACCCTAACCCTAACCCTAACCCTAACCCTAACCCTAACCCTAACCCTAACCCTAACCCTAACCCTAACCCTAACCCTAACCCTAACCCTAACCCTAACCCTAACCCTAACCCTAACCCTAACCCTAACCCTAACCCTAACCCTAACCCTAACCCTAACCCTAACCCTAACCCTAACCCTAACCCTAACCCTAACCCTAACCCTAACCCTAACCCTAACCCTAACCCTAACCCTAACCCTAACCCTAACCCTAACCCTAACCCTAACCCTAACCCTAACCCTAACCCTAACCCTAACCCTAACCCTAACCCTAACCCTAACCCTAACCCTAACCCTAACCCTAACCCTAACCCTAACCCTAACCCTAACCCTAACCCTAACCCTAACCCTAACCCTAACCCTAACCCTAACCCTAACCCTAACCCTAACCCTAACCCTAACCCTAACCCTAACCCTAACCCTAACCCTAACCCTAACCCTAACCCTAACCCTAACCCTAACCCTAACCCTAACCCTAACCCTAACCCTAACCCTAACCCTAACCCTAACCCTAACCCTAACCCTAACCCTAACCCTAACCCTAACCCTAACCCTAACCCTAACCCTAACCCTAACCCTAACCCTAACCCTAACCCTAACCCTAACCCTAACCCTAACCCTAACCCTAACCCTAACCCTAACCCTAACCCTAACCCTAACCCTAACCCTAACCCTAACCCTAACCCTAACCCTAACCCTAACCCTAACCCTAACCCTAACCCTAACCCTAACCCTAACCCTAACCCTAACCCTAACCCTAACCCTAACCCTAACCCTAACCCTAACCCTAACCCTAACCCTAACCCTAACCCTAACCCTAACCCTAACCCTAACCCTAACCCTAACCCTAACCCTAACCCTAACCCTAACCCTAACCCTAACCCTAACCCTAACCCTAACCCTAACCCTAACCCTAACCCTAACCCTAACCCTAACCCTAACCCTAACCCTAACCCTAACCCTAACCCTAACCCTAACCCTAACCCTAACCCTAACCCTAACCCTAACCCTAACCCTAACCCTAACCCTAACCCTAACCCTAACCCTAACCCTAACCCTAACCCTAACCCTAACCCTAACCCTAACCCTAACCCTAACCCTAACCCTAACCCTAACCCTAACCCTAACCCTAACCCTAACCCTAACCCTAACCCTAACCCTAACCCTAACCCTAACCCTAACCCTAACCCTAACCCTAACCCTAACCCTAACCCTAACCCTAACCCTAACCCTAACCCTAACCCTAACCCTAACCCTAACCCTAACCCTAACCCTAACCCTAACCCTAACCCTAACCCTAACCCTAACCCTAACCCTAACCCTAACCCTAACCCTAACCCTAACCCTAACCCTAACCCTAACCCTAACCCTAACCCTAACCCTAACCCTAACCCTAACCCTAACCCTAACCCTAACCCTAACCCTAACCCTAACCCTAACCCTAACCCTAACCCTAACCCTAACCCTAACCCTAACCCTAACCCTAACCCTAACCCTAACCCTAACCCTAACCCTAACCCTAACCCTAACCCTAACCCTAACCCTAACCCTAACCCTAACCCTAACCCTAACCCTAACCCTAACCCTAACCCTAACCCTAACCCTAACCCTAACCCTAACCCTAACCCTAACCCTAACCCTAACCCTAACCCTAACCCTAACCCTAACCCTAACCCTAACCCTAACCCTAACCCTAACCCTAACCCTAACCCTAACCCTAACCCTAACCCTAACCCTAACCCTAACCCTAACCCTAACCCTAACCCTAACCCTAACCCTAACCCTAACCCTAACCCTAACCCTAACCCTAACCCTAACCCTAACCCTAACCCTAACCCTAACCCTAACCCTAACCCTAACCCTAACCCTAACCCTAACCCTAACCCTAACCCTAACCCTAACCCTAACCCTAACCCTAACCCTAACCCTAACCCTAACCCTAACCCTAACCCTAACCCTAACCCTAACCCTAACCCTAACCCTAACCCTAACCCTAACCCTAACCCTAACCCTAACCCTAACCCTAACCCTAACCCTAACCCTAACCCTAACCCTAACCCTAACCCTAACCCTAACCCTAACCCTAACCCTAACCCTAACCCTAACCCTAACCCTAACCCTAACCCTAACCCTAACCCTAACCCTAACCCTAACCCTAACCCTAACCCTAACCCTAACCCTAACCCTAACCCTAACCCTAACCCTAACCCTAACCCTAACCCTAACCCTAACCCTAACCCTAACCCTAACCCTAACCCTAACCCTAACCCTAACCCTAACCCTAACCCTAACCCTAACCCTAACCCTAACCCTAACCCTAACCCTAACCCTAACCCTAACCCTAACCCTAACCCTAACCCTAACCCTAACCCTAACCCTAACCCTAACCCTAACCCTAACCCTAACCCTAACCCTAACCCTAACCCTAACCCTAACCCTAACCCTAACCCTAACCCTAACCCTAACCCTAACCCTAACCCTAACCCTAACCCTAACCCTAACCCTAACCCTAACCCTAACCCTAACCCTAACCCTAACCCTAACCCTAACCCTAACCCTAACCCTAACCCTAACCCTAACCCTAACCCTAACCCTAACCCTAACCCTAACCCTAACCCTAACCCTAACCCTAACCCTAACCCTAACCCTAACCCTAACCCTAACCCTAACCCTAACCCTAACCCTAACCCTAACCCTAACCCTAACCCTAACCCTAACCCTAACCCTAACCCTAACCCTAACCCTAACCCTAACCCTAACCCTAACCCTAACCCTAACCCTAACCCTAACCCTAACCCTAACCCTAACCCTAACCCTAACCCTAACCCTAACCCTAACCCTAACCCTAACCCTAACCCTAACCCTAACCCTAACCCTAACCCTAACCCTAACCCTAACCCTAACCCTAACCCTAACCCTAACCCTAACCCTAACCCTAACCCTAACCCTAACCCTAACCCTAACCCTAACCCTAACCCTAACCCTAACCCTAACCCTAACCCTAACCCTAACCCTAACCCTAACCCTAACCCTAACCCTAACCCTAACCCTAACCCTAACCCTAACCCTAACCCTAACCCTAACCCTAACCCTAACCCTAACCCTAACCCTAACCCTAACCCTAACCCTAACCCTAACCCTAACCCTAACCCTAACCCTAACCCTAACCCTAACCCTAACCCTAACCCTAACCCTAACCCTAACCCTAACCCTAACCCTAACCCTAACCCTAACCCTAACCCTAACCCTAACCCTAACCCTAACCCTAACCCTAACCCTAACCCTAACCCTAACCCTAACCCTAACCCTAACCCTAACCCTAACCCTAACCCTAACCCTAACCCTAACCCTAACCCTAACCCTAACCCTAACCCTAACCCTAACCCTAACCCTAACCCTAACCCTAACCCTAACCCTAACCCTAACCCTAACCCTAACCCTAACCCTAACCCTAACCCTAACCCTAACCCTAACCCTAACCCTAACCCTAACCCTAACCCTAACCCTAACCCTAACCCTAACCCTAACCCTAACCCTAACCCTAACCCTAACCCTAACCCTAACCCTAACCCTAACCCTAACCCTAACCCTAACCCTAACCCTAACCCTAACCCTAACCCTAACCCTAACCCTAACCCTAACCCTAACCCTAACCCTAACCCTAACCCTAACCCTAACCCTAACCCTAACCCTAACCCTAACCCTAACCCTAACCCTAACCCTAACCCTAACCCTAACCCTAACCCTAACCCTAACCCTAACCCTAACCCTAACCCTAACCCTAACCCTAACCCTAACCCTAACCCTAACCCTAACCCTAACCCTAACCCTAACCCTAACCCTAACCCTAACCCTAACCCTAACCCTAACCCTAACCCTAACCCTAACCCTAACCCTAACCCTAACCCTAACCCTAACCCTAACCCTAACCCTAACCCTAACCCTAACCCTAACCCTAACCCTAACCCTAACCCTAACCCTAACCCTAACCCTAACCCTAACCCTAACCCTAACCCTAACCCTAACCCTAACCCTAACCCTAACCCTAACCCTAACCCTAACCCTAACCCTAACCCTAACCCTAACCCTAACCTCCTAACCCTAACCCTAACCCTAACCCTAACCCTAACCCTAACCCTAACCCTAACCCTAACCCTAACCCTAACCCTAACCCTAACCCTAACCCTAACCCTAACCCTAACCCTAACCCTAACCCTAACCCTAACCCTAACCCTAACCCTAACCCTAACCCTAACCCTAACCCTAACCCTAACCCTAACCCTAACCCTAACCCTAACCCTAACCCTAACCCTAACCCTAACCCTAACCCTAACCCTAACCCTAACCCTAACCCTAACCCTAACCCTAACCCTAACCCTAACCCTAACCCTAACCCTAACCCTAACCCTAACCCTAACCCTAACCCTAACCCTAACCCTAACCCTAACCCTAACCCTAACCCTAACCCTAACCCTAACCCTAACCCTAACCCTAACCCTAACCCTAACCCTAACCCTAACCCTAACCCTAACCCTAACCCTAACCCTAACCCTAACCCTAACCCTAACCCTAACCCTAACCCTAACCCTAACCCTAACCCTAACCCTAACCCTAACCCTAACCCTAACCCTAACCCTAACCCTAACCCTAACCCTAACCCTAACCCTAACCCTAACCCTAACCCTAACCCTAACCCTAACCCTAACCCTAACCCTAACCCTAACCCTAACCCTAACCCTAACCCTAACCCTAACCCTAACCCTAACCCTAACCCTAACCCTAACCCTAACCCTAACCCTAACCCTAACCCTAACCCTAACCCTAACCCTAACCCTAACCCTAACCCTAACCCTAACCCTAACCCTAACCCTAACCCTAACCCTAACCCTAACCCTAACCCTAACCCTAACCCTAACCCTAACCCTAACCCTAACCCTAACCCTAACCCTAACCCTAACCCTAACCCTAACCCTAACCCTAACCCTAACCCTAACCCTAACCCTAACCCTAACCCTAACCCTAACCCTAACCCTAACCCTAACCCTAACCCTAACCCTAACCCTAACCCTAACCCTAACCCTAACCCTAACCCTAACCCTAACCCTAACCCTAACC
>NC_141326.1:31194831-31324831 GCF_037954235.1 Aulostomus chinensis | reverse complement strand
CCGAACCTGAACCCGAACCCGAACCCTAAACCCGAAACCGAACCCGAACCCAAACCCGAACCCAAACACGAACCCTAACCCTAAACCCGAACCCTTACCCGAACCCGAACCCGAACCCGAACCCGAACCCCGACCCCTAACCCCGAACCTGAACCCTATCCCCGAACCTGAACCCGAACCCGAACCCTAAACCCGAACCCGAACCCAAACCCGAACCCGAAACCCGAACCCGAACCCTAACCCGAACCCTAAACGGAACCCGAACCCAAACCCGAACCCTAACCCCCCTAACCCTAACCCGAACCCCCTATTCCGAACCGAACCCCGAACCCGAACCCTAAACCCGAACCCGAAACCTAACCCGAACCCTAACCTTGAACCCGAACCCGAAACCCGAACCCGAACCCTAACCCGAACCCTAAACCCGAACCCGAACCCTATCCCCGAACCTGAACCCGAACCCGAACCCTAAACCCGAAACCGAACCCGAACCCAAACCCAAACCCAAACACGAACCCTAACCCTAAACCCGAACACTTACCCGAACCCGAACACGAACACGAACACGAACCCTAACCCTAACCCTAACCCCCCTAACCCTAACCCTCACCCCGAACCCTATCCCCGAACCTGAACCCGAACCCGAACCCTAAACCCGAACCCGAACCCAAACCCAAACCCGAACGCAAACCCCCCTAACCCTAACCCGAACCCCGACCCCTAACCCCGAACCTGAACCCTAAACCCAAACCCTAAACCCGAACCCGAACCCGAACCCCGAACCCCGAATCCTCCGAACCCGAACCCGAAACCCGAACCCGAACCTAACCTGAACCCCCTAACCCTAACCCAAACCCCGAACCCTAACCCCGAACCTGAACCCTAAACCCAAACCCTAAACCCGAACCCGAACCCCGAACCCCGAACCCCGAATCCCCCGAACCCGAACCCGAACCCCGAACCCTAACCCGAACCCGAACCCGAACCCGGACCCGAACCCGGACCCGAACCCTAACTCCCCTAACCCTAACACTAAACCCTAACCCTAACCTTAAACCTAACCCTAAACCCGAACCCTAACCTTTTGGGTGGGATGATACTCTTACCTTATACCTAACCCTAATCCTAACCCTAACCTAACCCTAACCTCACTTACACAACCCAACCCTAACCCTAACCCCAACCCCAACCCTAACCCTAAGCCCAACCCCAACCCCCCTAACCCTAAACCCTAACCCTAACTCTAACCCTAACCCTAACTCTCACCGGCGCAGATCATCTTTGGTCGCCCTCTTCGTGATTCGCTCTCTTTCACAAACAGACTGGAGAAATTCTCAAACCGACCGCTCTGGCGCCAGGCATGGGCGGCGAAGGAGGATGCCCTCCAGACCCGGCTATCCCGCACCACTGAGTCTCTGAGGACTCACTCAAGGCCACTTCGCCCGTTGGCACTTGGTGAGAGGGTTTTCCTCCAGAATCAGCAGGGACCGAGCCCACGCAAGTGGGACAGGTCAGGGGTGGTGGTGGAGTCCCTAGGTCACGATCAGTATCGGATTAAGGTCGACGGTTCAGGGCGTCTGACTCTGCGCAATCGGCGATTTCTCCGCGCCTTTACGCCACCCACCCCCTTTGCCCAAGAGCGGCCAGCTGCGATGTTGCTGCCGCCTTCGTCACTGGAACGAGCACCCCAACCCGTCCACCTGGGCCAGGTGGCGCCCCCTGAGATCAGTCAACGTGCAGATGGACCCCGGGACGAGGATTTGGACGCCTCCCAGCCGGCACCTGGTGATGGGGTGGCCTCTGGCCCCGACACTCATGGTGGCCCTGTTCCTGCAGACACCGCTCCAGACATGTCGCCCTCTACGCCACGGTCGCCACCTTCGCTGCCCCAGGCCCCACAGCCGGGCCGCATGAGGAGGCCACCCAGACGATATGAACCTGAGACAGGCCGTTGGGTGCAAGACTGAGTCCGTTAACCTATCTCAGTTTATAGCTTTCCGGACTGGGGGGGATGCAGAGTTCACCGCCGGCCACTAGGGGCTGCTAGGGGTTAGGTTGGGGTTAGAACCGCCTCAGTTAGGAGTCAGTGAGCCAGTTGCATGAGGTATGTTTGTGTCGAGGAGAAAGTATTAAGCTGGTCGACTTAATTTATATAAGTCTGCTCACTCTATCGTTATTGTTGATAATTGTTACTGTTACCTTTTAAAATAAGTGTTATATATACATGTTAGACTTTTTAGCTCAAGCTTATGGTGCTGTTTTGTGTCACTGCAGGGCTTCTTCATCTTTGTCATTAAATAATTAAATTGACATCGAGGAGTGTGTTTCTTCATGAAGAAGCCATGGTTGTCGTTGGCTGCTCTGTTCCTGGCTGCGATTTCAGAACTGAAGATGTGTCTGAGGCCCTCGCCATTGCTCTGCTGACAAATCACGGACTTGCCCATCAAAACCCGCCTCCCCTAGTTTAAATAATTAAATTGACATCGAGGAGTGTGTTTCTTCAGTGACTACGATGTTGATCTTAAAGGATCATCACTCAGACATAATTGAACAAGAAACTGAAAATCTGCTACTTCTACCCGATCCAAACTGGAAGCAGCCCTTTGATATAGCGGCTAACTGGGCGAGATGCAACCTCGGGAGACGTCTTCTCCCAGAAACGGTGGAGCGCACAGAGGCGCTCCTCATCACCAGGCAAGCGGACAGGGGGAACCCAGATCCTGTCGAGGCCGCATCTGATGATATGGAGGAGACGCCACCATTACAGGTGAATCAGCTGACGTCGATACCTCCTCCTGCTCCTCCTCCTCCTCCTCCCCCTCGTAAACGACAGCAAATTATCGTCACCACACAAGTACATGGGAGACTAGCTACACAGCCAACTTTACCTCCTCCCTCTCTCCCTCCCCCTCCTCCCCTCGCCCTCCCCATCTCACTCCCAAAGTCCTCACATCAGTGGAAACACAAACCACACTGGTAAGAACGGACATAAGGGGAGACTGGTCATTCTCCTCACAATCTGATGATCAAGATACGGTGCCCTCCACAACACGTCCCCCACCATCGGAGATTGAAACAATGAACACGGAACCCAGGCAGCAGAGACCTAGACGTGCCTCTCACACCAACATACATGAAGATGTGCCCATCCTTACCTCTCAACCCCACTCACCTTCGCTGGAAGAGGATCCCTTGTCGAATACACCGTAACACCGACATCCGCAGTCCGAGGTACTGGGAACATCGACTCCGTTAACAGCGCCACCTACAGCTCCTGTCCCGGACCAGATGGTGCTCCTGGACTTAAGCTCCGACGAGCTTGAGGATCTCCAAGGTAACTCACGGGTGACCACTCCCAGGGGGAATACTACAATGTCCCCCCTGAGGAGAAACACTGGTCAACCCTGTATTGATTTTAACAAATCTGGTGGTAATATCATAAACACCACAATCAATAACTCAACACCACCACACACACCCACACGCAGGCCTACTAGACATATCAACACCTCTTTTAAGATGAAAAACTGGAGCCTAGCAGTGAGGGAAAAACTTTTAATTCTGGGAGATTCCAATATTGCCAGAATTCCACCTTTTAAAGTTCCGGACCTACAGGTGGACAGCTTCCCAGGTGCTACGTTCAGACACATTCAAAGTGTTTTGGCTAAAATGGAACCAGCCTCGTTTGTGGAAACGGTAATCTTATCACTGGGCCTCAATAACAGAGCTCAAATGACCCAGACATCTATAAAAGAACTGCAGAGACTTTTCAGGATGTCCAAAATTAAATTTCCACAGGCCACGGTTTGGATCCCCATCATCAACTTTTCCAGAGTTCTCCCTCAGCGTGAACAGGTCCACCTTCACACACTCAAAAAACACATACGCTCCCACTACCAACACATCCCTGAGCTCTATAGGAGCCAGTTCTCTACTGAACGGGATGACATTCACTGGACTCATACCACAGCATCACGTATCCTCTATCATTGGAACCAGTTCCTAAACTAAGTGCCCCCATGAACCTGATTGCTCAGGAGGGGGATAAAAGTGTGATTCATTTGAGTAAAGTTTTCACTCTTTCCCCGGCACAGCGCTCTCTATTGAGCAAGGGGCTTTCATTCATCCCTTCTAAAGGCAGCAATAGGAATATGTTATATAGTGCAACGTTTGAGCTCCAACAATATCACAGGAAACTAAAAATCGCAGCTTATTTTGAAGACAAAAATGATTCGGAACCCCCACCTTTTCCCCCAAAATCCAATTGGACCCCTCCATTAACCCAAATACCTGAAAATATTAAAAATATAATTCATAGAGATATTCAATATTTTGATACTAAATTTAAAATCAGTAGAACAAAACCTAATTTATCCCCAGCAGAAGCAGACGCATTAAAAACTTTACAAAGTAACCAATCCATAGTGATTAAACCAGCGGATAAAGGGAGTGCGGTCGTAATTATGGATAGGGACCAATATATTTGGGAGGGAAATAGACAATTATTAGATACAAATTATTATACCTCACTAGAAGAACCTATATATTTAAAAACTATCCCGATGATACAAAAAAATTACACAGAAATTATATGAGAAAAAATGTATTAACGCTAAACAGAAGAAGTACTTAATTGGACAGGAGGAACCTAGACCGAGACGCTTCTACATGTTACCTAAAATTCATAAGGAGCCTGAGAAATGGAGCAGACCTCATCAAATCCCCCCTGGTAGACCTATCGTGTCTGACTGCAACAGCAAAACCTACTATACAGCTGAGTATCTCGATTTTTACCTCAACCCTCTCTCTGTAAGACACCAGAGCTACATGAAGGATACTTATGATTTTGTCCACAAGATCAAGCAGCTCTCTATCCCTCCAGATTCCTTCCTCTTCACTGCCGATATCGACAGCCTCTATACTAATATTGTGATCTCGGAGGGTATTCAGGCCGTAAAAAGTATCTTTGCCAAATATCCTGATTCTAAAAGACCAGAAAAAGAATTATTAGAACTACTCCAAATTAACTTAACTCGGAATGATTTTGAATTTAATAACAAATATTTCTTAAAAATTAAAGGTACGGCTATGGGAAAGAAATTCGCCCCCGCCTACGCGAACATATTTATGGCTCAATGGGAACAAACAGCTATTCTAACTTGCCTGAAAAACCTCTTTATTACTTCCGATACTTGGATGACATTTGGGGAATCTGGCAGCACACGAGGGAGGATTTTGAGATCTTCCTAAACACCCTCAATAATCATAACGCATCTATTAAATTGAAAGCTGTAACTGATTCGACCTCTGTTGATTTTCTAGACACAACTACATATAAAGGACCTAATTTTTTACTCACACATAAATTGGACACTAAAATATTTTTTAAAAAAACAGATACTCATTCCTTATTGTATAAATTTGGTTACCATCCCAAACATACCTACGCAGGAATTGTTAAATCTCAGCTTCTTAGATTCCACAGAGTCTGCACGAGAGAAGAGGATTTTAAAGTGGCCACCAAAATACTATTCTCCACATTGGCCACTAGAGGGTACTCTCGCTCCTTTTTGAGGAAATCCCTCAAGACATTTAAAGAGACCAGACCTTTTGTGATCTCTTCTCTTCTCCCTATAGTTATCAATTATTCTATGTCCGCTGTTAACTTAGTCAGAGCGATTAGGAAACACTTCCAACAGGGGATTGAGGACTCCACACTGCTCCAGAATCATAGACTTATTGCTGCCTATAAGAAAAACAAAAACTGACAGGATTATCTAGTAAAGGCCAAACTCAAACCTATGAGGAATCCTAAGTCCTTAGAGCACGGAGAATTTTTTCAGCACCATCTTTGGGTGCGCAATAGACACAATAATAATGTTTTTTAGACACAATCAGGAACCAGTATTGATTCTAGAAATTGTGTATATTTAATTTTTTGCACGGTGTGTGACACACAATATGTGGGAGAGACAGGTTACACGATTCGGACCAGATTTTATCAACACAAACATAACATTTATAAAAAGCAAAACACACACACATTCCACTCATACAACATTTCATACAACATGGATGGACCGCACTGAAGACCACCATTCTGGAAGGGAACCCACACTGGTCCACACCACAACGTAGGAGAGCAGAGACAAAGTGGATCAGCCTCCTGGATACTCTTCAGCCATTGGGTCTAAATGATAAATAATAATAAAAAGATGATGAGTAATTATTATTCAAAATATTGAAAAGAACAATATTACATGTATATATGTGTGATTCATAATGCCTAATTAGTGAAATCATTAAGATATAGATTCCCTTTTCTTTTCTCCTTTTTTCCTTTTTTTCATGTCTGATCCTCAGGAGTGGAATTGACCTTTGACCTCTTATTAATTCTTACTGTGTCTCTCTCTGATTGCTTATGCTATAGATTAATAATATAATCTAGCCTTAACCCAACCCCATATCCTAACCCTAACCTCACTGAACTCTTTGCCTAAACCTAACCTTTTGACCCCAAATCATAATGAATCTGACCCTAAAATGTTAATTCTGATTCTATGACTAATTTGCCTTAACCCTTAACCCTAAACCTAACCAGATCAATCTTGCCTAAACCTAACCAGATCAACCCTCTTGCCTAAACCTAACCGAATTTGAACCTCTGTGCCTACACCTAACCGAATTTGAACCCTTAACCCTAACCCTAACCCTAACCCTAAACCTAACCCTAACCCTAACCCTAAACCTAACCGAATTTGAACCCTAACCCTAACCCTAACCCTAACCCTAACCCTAAACCTAACCGAATTTGAACCCTTAACCCTAACCCTAACCCTAACCGAATCCACCTTCTTGCCTAAACCTAACCGAATTTGAACCTCCGTGCCTAAACCTAACCGAATTTGAACCCCTAACCCTAACCGAATTTGAACCTCCGTGCCTAAACCTAACCAAAATTTGAACCCTTAACCCTAACCCTAACCGAATCCACCTTCTTGCCTAAACCTAACCGAATTTGAACCTCTACCCCTAACCCTAACCCTAAACCTAACCGAATCAACCTCCTTGCCTAAACCTAACCGAATTGTAATCTCTAAACCTAAACCTAAGCGAATCGACCTCCATGCCTAAACCTAAGCGAATTTGAACCTCTAAACCTAAACCTGAGCGAATCAACCTCCTTGCCTAAACCTAACCCTAGTTGGAAACCAAGTCGAGGTATTATAGCCAGGGGAGTTGGGATCAGAGAGGGGGGAGAATGGCCTGTGCCTTGAGTGTCGTCCTTGAACGATGCTCCAAATTTTATAACCCTAACCCTAACCCTAACCCTAAACCCTAACCTAACCCTAACCCCCTCCCCTAACCCTAACCTCTGTGTATCTGACTTATCCCCAACCCAATTTTGTAACCCTAACTAACGCCCACTGTTTCTATCCCAAATTCTAATTTACTGCTACTCTAACCCCAAATATTGGATAAATCCTCCCAAACAGGTAGAGGTGCCACAAATCCTCCCAAATAGGTAGAGGCTATATAAATAGGAGAGGACAGTACAAGTGAATAAGAAAGAAGGAGAAGACACAAGCTGGAGCAAAAGAAAGGAGTATAAGAAGGCAAGTTGAGAGAGAAGGAAGAAAGCAGAGAAGAGGATGATGGGAAGGATAGAGGGAATAAAGGGAAATTAGAGGGAAATAATTAAAACTAAATTAGCAAACTCAAATAAGAGAAGTTCCTCCCAAATAGGTTGAGGTTAAACATAGATAATTAGAAACTAATAAATAAACTCAAATAGGAGATAAGTAATAGTAAGGATGGGAAGGATAGAGGGAATAAAGGGAAATTAGAAGGAAATAATTAAAACTAAATTAGCAAACTCAAATAGGAGACATAGGGAATTGGAAACTAAATTTGTAAAAAGGGAAAAGAGGTTAAGAACAGAAAAGGGAAAGTATAAAAGGGAAAGGAAAGTAAGAGGGACAGTCAAAGGGAGAGGAGTGTGAGAGAAGCCAAGTTGAGCAACACACTTACCTCAAAACACTGGCTCCGCCTGATGAAGGCCCAGTACAGCCGAAACATTGCGGCAAAGGCCAGTCATGATTGACCAGCAAGGTCTAATTTTTTGAACCCCCACCACCTACGGGTGGTGGGACCCAGCCCCCAGGAAGGAGCGTGCATCTCCCCTACCCACTTAGGTGGGACAGGGCCCTAACCCTTAAAACCTAACCCTTACCCTAACCCTACCCACTTAGGTGGGACAGGGCCCTAACCCTTAAAACCTAACCCTAACCCTAACATAACCCTAACATAACCCTAACCTAACCCAACCCTGACCTGACCTAACCCTAACCCTAACCCTAACCCCTAACCATAACCCAAACCCTAACCCTAACCCTAAACCTATCCTCTGCCCTCTACCCTAACCTCCTCCCTTTACTCTTGCCTAACCCCAACACTCACAGGCACGCACATGCACGCGCACACACAGGCACACAAACACACACACACTCACCCACACACTTCAGCACACAGCAAGTGCTATCCACCCCATACTAACTTGCAAAATTCATACCCAACAAAGTACTACCAATACACTCCAAATCACCCCAAACATGCTCCTTGACACTTTCCACAGGACACTTTTCACACAAAACACTCAAATTTTCACTCACTCCCATTCACTTGAATGGGGGAATTTAAAATCCACATTACTCAGGCTAGGAACATCCTAGACACTTGAAACTTTCACCAGTCACTCCACCTACCATCAGAACCCTATGCACCAAGTTTCAGCCTCCTACACCTTACGGTTCCAAAGTGCACCACTTTCAGTGGGGTGGTACTCTTACCTTATACCTAACCCGTAACCCCGAACCCAGAATTTATTGATGGTTATTTAAACCTATTGGTTACAAAACATAATAGTTACATAAAAGACACATACAATTTCATAAAGGAAAAAAAAATTTACATTACAACCCACTCGATTTTGGGATTAGGGTTATCTAACCCTACCATTGGATATCGCGCCACAAGTCGCATCTGGGGTTTGAATTTCATGGCTCTGTGACTTTCCTGCTGGGAGCAGCACAAGGATCAGTACATTCGACCAATCCTGCCATCATCTCTACTGCCTTACCTCTAACACCGGCACCGCCTGAGGAAGGCCACAATAGCAGCATATGCCAGTGTTTATGTTCATACTATGTTAGGTTAATTTTTGGAATCTCCACCACTTTGAGTGGTAGACCCAGGCCCGCAGGTTGGACTGTGCACCGTTCACCTCCAATCTTGGTGGGAGGTGTTCCCATTACTAAAACCTAACCCTTGTTTGTCCCAAAACCAAATCAAACTTATCAGACACTGATTTACTCCCAGCTTTTATTGAGCCAGTCCAGCACAGAAGGGGATAATAACAATCATGTGAGAAAAAAACCACTATGGATCTGAGCACAGTAAACTGACAAAGAGCAGGAACAGCAAAAATAAACAGTTGACATTTTTATTTTGACACATACAACAAAGTGAGGAACTAAAATTTCAATTTAAAATTCAACCTGCAACTTCAATTTATGAATATGATCCCCTCAATTTTATATACTGCTTCAAAAATTGCATTCTAAATTTGACCATTAACTCTTAAACAAATTCAAAATCAAGTCTTTCTTTTCTGAGGCTGTCCACAAAACATTAGATCTATGTTATTTATGTTATTTCAAGACAACAATAAGGTCTTTGGTTTCATTTAATAATTTTGGAATAAAAAGTTGGTGGCATGGCTCAGAAATATAGTGACCATCTTGGAACCAGAGAGATGCTGCTTTGAGCCTCACTTTCCCTGGTGACCATGTCGAACTATCCTTGAGCAATATGCTGAGCCCCTAATCACTCCTCATGGTCCTGTTATGGACTGGTGACCCATCATGGGTGAACTCCACCTCTTCCTCATTGTCAGCTGTGATAGTCTCTATTCCTCCTTAATGATTAGCAGTATAGAAAATGGATAGAACTTTAATTTTTCTGTGTGTTTTTTTCACAGAGGTCACATAAAACAGTCTGTAAACTTAGAACAGACAGGTGCTGTAGACAGTGACTTTGTGGCTGATCTGCTGCAACAGATCCTTGACAGAGGCCTCCAACTCCACCAGCTGCTCTGCCTTCACTTCCAGAGTCCGCTGGTTGCCTTCATATGACTTCTCCAGATCTAAAACAACAAATGGACATGAACATTTGAACCACAGGGATTCACACAGTTATGTCTGAGATGGGTTTTGATATCACAATTATGTCACCTTTCAGCAGCTGCAGCTTGTCACTAGCCTGCAGCAGCAACTCTTTGGCTTCTTGTTGTAATGACTCTGCCCTCTTCTTCGCATTGGCCACACTTCCTGCCTTCTGATCAATAAGCTGCTCCACAGTGGTGTACTTAGGCTTCAGATCAGAGTCAAGGTCCTAAACATGCATGCATTATTACATTTGTTTAATTTTACAGGTCAAAAGCAAAGATAAATCCATGGATTATTGGAACTCACCTTCTTCAACTCTTCTGCAATCTTCCTGATGCTCACTGCATTCTGACTGGTGCGTACATTGCTAAGCGTGACGTTCAAAGTTTTGTCTCTCAGCGTCGTGACACCCTCCTCAAGCCGCTGCAACCTCTGGGTGGCATTACTGAGCTTCAACTCTGCATCTTTTGTCTTAGACTCCACCTGGACATGACATGGTCAGATAATGCTTCACCTTGCCTTTTCTGATGTTGTACAACATGTATTAATATGGTAAAACTTGGAATACTGACAGAGAACAAGAGCTTGTTGGTGTTCTGGATGTCAGTGGCTGCCTGTTGGACAGCACTGCTGGCAGCTGTCTGAGCTCTTTCAGCTTCTTCAAGAGCGAGTTTCACCATCTCTGCAGAGTGCCTCACGTCCGTTGCCTCATCACTAAGATGAGAAAATATTCAGAATGATGAGTAGCTGTACAATCTTAACTGTGACAAGACTTTCAAAAGAAATAGTTGTTTGTATCTGTTGGCCCTACGACTGGCGACCCATCCAGGATGTACCCCACCTCTCGCCCGAAGTCAGCTGGGATAAGCTCCACCCATCATTCCAATGGCAATGTGGACAGAAATATTACAGATGCCTTCTGGGCTCATTCATGTCTACCACCCAGACTTGCTGATCGCAAGATAGGTTGTTTACTTCTGGCTTCCACCCAGAAACTCAAACTTCATAATTCCCAGCGTTACAGCTCCCCATAGTGGTCATATGAATAACGAGGTTTCTGTCATTGCAGATCACATCAGCTTCAGAATATAAACCCCCACCCCCTGTGCCAGTTAAAACAATAAAGATGCAAACCATTGAGCACTTAAATAAGGCAGAGCCTAAAGCAGAAGCACAATACCTTTAGTCTCAAAGACTGAGGCAGCCTCAAATTGGCAAACAGAAAAATCAGGACTGACGTGTTAAGGCCAAGCCCAAATCAAATCTGAATCTACTCCAAGCTTTTTGCAGACTTATCCTCTGATATATAAACCTTTGTGGTTGTAGATGCCCATCTCAACACTTGCTTAGACCTACAGGAGGACCAGAGCCCCTCCAAATGCACACGCGCATCTAGGATGGCAGTAGCCTCTAGGGAGCTTTGCATTGATTTAAATTTATTTGACATTTGGAAGACACTTAACACAAAAGAGAAGGACTTTTCTCACACCCTCACAAGTCATTTTTAAGAGCTGACTATTTTTTCCCCTCGAGACAGGCTCTAGGCAGGGTCAAAACATGCATTGTAAATGCAACAGTGCTTTCTGATCATTCTCTTAATAAATTAGAATTCACCCCTCCATACGATGACCTGCCTCCATGTCAATGGCAACTAAGTCCTGCCCTGCTTACTAACCCTACATTTCTAACTCATCTGAACGAAATAATCAAATTGCATCTTTTTATTAATTACACGCTTGATGTCTCGGCATCAACACAATGAAAGGCAGAAAAAGGCCTATATAAGAGAAGTGATTATCTCATACACCTCTGCTAAAAGAAAAGAGGCACTCAGACAGCAAGTACAGCTTGTAAAACAAATTTACACTTAGGAAAGGGAGTTACAACACTCTCTTTAAACGAGTTATGTTGGAATTGGATGCAGCAGCAATACACACTGCATGTGTCCAGGAATAGCACAACATTCTCTGATATCTCTTTGTAGGCACAAAAGCTCTTTCTCTAAAGTCTTAAGAAATTACAACTGCCAAAAGAAAGGCAGGACTCCCACGCGTAATTTCATGTTCTACAACTGGGACTTCCACGCGGGAATAGTATCAGGCTGGCTGAGGCAGTTTCTCCATTCTCAGCAGGGCACTTAGATGAAGGGTCATTTGGCTTAGTAGAGACAAAGAAGGGCAATGCTATGCCTCGACATATTCCTATTGAATCTTTCAGGTGAAAAACACGCCCTGTCAAATGCTCAGTTTAAAGTCTTACACAAGCTTCTCCTATTGACAAGATGCTGCATTCGGTTCCAGTGGATTAGACCCAGACCTCCAACTACTTACCGGTGGTTAGGTGAAATTTAAAAAGTTCTGCCGATTGAATGCTTGCCCTCAGTCCTAAAAGGGAATGAGAGGACTTTTGATAAGCTTTGGGCTCCTTTTCTTAATTATCCCCTTGATCAGACAGCAGTTTCAGCAGGAGTCAGTGCACTGTGGCGTGGCATCCCTCCAGTGCCCCAGTGAGTGTCTAATTTTTAGGGCCTGAGCCTGAAGGTTCTTCAGGCGAAGACCCTATTCTGTTTGCTTGGCAGAACAACACATCAGCAGCACTAAAAACACTACAAACACACACTAAACAGTGTCCCAGCCCCCCCCCCCCAACACCCATGAGGCAGCTGGGCCAGACGGCCTGGAGCCGGTTTTCACATACACACCATTCAAAACCTGGTCCTGGACTGTTCTTGCTGTCAATGAGCGCCCAATATGAGCATCATCTAATTTCACCCCCTGAACATGCATGAAATTCACTGAAATTCACTACACTTCTCCAGTGTGGCTAAACATTCACTAATCAAAAACAAAAACACCACAAAAGTCTATAGCGCCACCTAGGGAGCCACACAACTGAAAGATAATTTTTTTATAATTTGGAGCGCTATAACTCCTCCCACGAATGTCCCACAAACATGGGACCAACACCGCTGGACTCGTCTCATCAAGACACAAAATTCCTACACTCTGACCCCTCACCTGTCTACAACAGAATGTCCACAAATTGGACAAAACTGTCAAAATGAGGACTTTTTTTACTCCCCGAACAAAATCTATCTCCTCCTAGGGCATTCATGGTATCGCTTCCAAACTTTGGCTGATTACTCTCCCAACTGTGCTGATCAAATGATATTAATTTTCGTTGTTATTAGTCACTTGCTGTCCATTTTACAAGCCGTCAAAGTGGGGGAGACACGTTTCAGCTTCCAATGGAAGCCTATGGGGAGACGGTGTCCTCTCAGGGTACATACTGTCAAACAAACGCTTCTCACGTCTACACCATCCATCCCACAGCTCTACCAACCACACCACTGCATTCCTGACAAAAACCCCTCCAAGAACATGGTGTTCTGTGTCCCTCTGGACCAGTGTATGCCGACTTCTTCCTCTTGTCCCACTCCAGTCCTGGTGCTCCTCCTCTCTCTCCACTCTAGCACAGATCAGAGACAGAGCAGTGGGGAGGGGTTCTTAAAGGGCCAGCTCTCAGCTCTGCTCTCACTCTAGCACAGATCAGAGACAGAGCAGTGGGGGAGGGGTTCTTAAAGGGCCAGCTCTCAGCTCTGCTCTCACTCTAGCACAGATCAAAGACAGAGCAGTGGGGAGGGGTTCTTAAAGGGCCAGCTCTCAGCTCTGCTCTCACTCTAGCACAGATCAGAGACAGAGCAGTGGGGGAGGGGTTCTTAAAGGGCCAGCTCTCAGCTCTGCTCTCACTCTAGCACAGATCAAAGACAGAGCAGTGGGGAGGGGTTCTTAAAGGGCCAGCTCTCAGCTCTGCTCTCACTCTAGCACAGATCAAAGACAGAGCAGTGGGGGAGGGGTTCTTAAAGGGCCAGCTCTCAGCTCTGCTCTCACTCTCTGATCAGACTCAGGCTTCTAACTCCTCAACTACAAGGCCTCCACACTGGACCAGGACACCCTGGGATTCAGGCCAGGGCTCAGGCCCTCACAACGCTGCTTGCAGCTTTAATTATATATTATAATTTATTTTTTATTTTGTATTGGCTGATCTACATCAGTTGTGTCCTCTCTGGTCCATGTAAATTATTTTAACTGTGTAATCTAAATATAGTGTCCATATATTTGATATGTATGCTTGCACACCATGCTGCATTCCCTTTGCTGTCATATATGTTTGTTCCACATGTTGTGAATCATTACTCTGCCCACAGCCTACCTCACACTACTAATCATAGGGCCATTAAACACATTGCAACAACAAAACAGGAAATCAAACATCCATTACCTACCTAAGCAAGCCACCAAACAGGCCCGGGTACAGAGATCTGAGGTCCTCAAGTTATGGTTTGGTCTACTGCCTTCAGCCATAGCTACCCTGAAAAAGGTTCTCACTGATCAGGCCTGAGTATGGACTGTCATTGTATTTTGTGGAGTATACCATCCATTCCACATTAACAGTGTGTGCCATTACACTGTTTTTATGCTGTGTATACTGATTGTCTGTGGCAAACAGTTCTGTGGAAATATGTAGTTTCACAACAATAAAGTAGAAATTAAAGTCTATAATCTTTAGTCCATTTAAACAGGACTCTTGATAAATAAAGATTGTGTTTTTTAATTTTGTATGGTGCTGTGAATGCAGAAATCTAATTCATGAATGACCTTCAACATTCAGAGGATGAGCACTTCTTGATCTGATTGAATGACATGGGGAACTTTGCACATAAACTAAATGGATCCTGATTGAAGGCAGCACGGAGGTGCAGTGGTCAGCACTGTCGCCTCACAGCACGAAAGTTCCGGGTTCAAGTCCCAGCTCGAGCATCGGGTCTTTCCGTGTACACGTTGCATGTTCTCCCTGTGCCTGCGTGGGTTCTCTCCGGATACTCCGGCTTCTTCCCACAGTGCAAAGACATGCAATTGGATACTCTAAATTGACCGTAGGTATGAATGTGAGTGTGAATGGTTGTCTGTCTATATGTGTTGGCCCTGGGATGGACTGGCGACCTATCCGGGGTGAAGGCTCCCTCTTGCCCAAAAGCTGCTGGGATAGGCTCCAGCCCCCCCCAGCAACCCTTCACAGGAATAAGCGGAAGAAAACAGATGGATGGATGATGAATGGATGATGGATGGATCCTGATTGAACCAGGTGTGCATTTTCGGATGCAGCAGCACATGTTAACTGTCAGAATTTACCCAATGACCGTGACTCAGAGCACTGTGTTGCCACCCAAGCCATGTCCAACCAGTAGCTATGGTAGAGGGATGTTGTTTATTGGGAGGCATTTACATTTATTTGAATTTTCTGAATTTACCTATGTATCGAAACTCATAAGTGATTTGGGTCAAAGCAAATTAACAGAGGAGGGATTCACCTTGCACGGCGAGCCTGGTCCAGCAGGTTTTCTGCTTTCCGGATGTCATTGCCACTCTGGTGCAAGATGTTCTCCACGTGTTCCAGTTCACCCAACTTCTGCCTAATTTCGTCAGTCAGGTTCTGCAGGTGGGCTGGTGTGGTGGGCATCTGCATGGCCAGAACCTCATTAGCCACTAGCTCAACACTCTCCAAGTCAGCTGCATCCTCTGAAAGAAGATACAAACCATCACACATCATTAGTCCTTGGTTCTTCACTGGAATCTGTTCAAAGCACAGATGTTGGTGAATTCAGCCCAGTGAGCCCTAAAAATGGCAAGCAGCAGCCAACGTGTGTTGGGGTGTTGTTTAACCAGCAAGACAGCTCTACTGTGTCAACAGGAACTGCACCTCTACATTGTACATTAACGGGAAGTGAGACATACGGGTCAGAAAGTCTCGAATATGTTGAATGAGGTTCCTCAGCTCCTCATTGCTCTGGTCCACTTTCTGTTTGGTTCTTTTGGTCTTCATCAGGACATCCTGAGCACTCAGCTTTGCCTCGTCTGCCTTCACTTTGGCCTCTGAAACCTTAATACAAAACACAGGTGAGAGCATCTGCTACCATCCACCTGAAAAATAAACAGAACTTCAAGCACAATGCAAATGTGAATCAGAACTAGACTCAGCACAGATTAGGATCTTACCATCTTGGAAAGTTTCTCCACTTCCTCCATGGCACTAAGAATTTCCAGCTCAGAATCCCGCGCTTTCTGCCAGCCAGTATTTGCCATCATGACCACACTTTCACACCCATCCCCTCCACACCACATCTGACCCTCAGCATTCAGACAGCCCAGACCACCACAGGGAGACGATGAGCAAGAGTCCTGGCCCAAGGGGCTGCCACAGGTCTGCAAATGTACCACAAAGGATAAAGATGTCTTTAAATAATTTAATATTTAGATCAGTGGACTTTCCCTCATTGTCATTTGGCTCATTAACAGCTTCATTTTCAAAGCTGAGTCTTCATTTTCAGCCAAGTTAAAAGTAATGTCATTTCAAAAAATTGTGTTACTAGATTTCTTCTAAAAGCAAAATGAAAATCCCACTCTTCATTCTAACAGGGAAAGATTGGCACAAATGTCAAAAATTAAAAGTCAAGTCTTTGGATAATGGTGAATACTGTATCACTGCATCGGGAAAAATTTCAAAGCAGTCCTTTGCCTGACCCTAACCATGACCACATCATGCTGGTTACCACCTCCTACCTTATGGCTGAGCTCCGATAGGTCCAGAGTTTGGAGCTCTCCAGCCAGGTCATCCAGTCTCTGAGCATGCTCAGTATTTCTCCTCAGGAACACCTCTCTGGTTTGGTTCATCTTTTCATCTGTAAGGTTCCGTAAGTGGGCGGAACTCATCACAGGGCTGGCAGGATCAATAGTGGAGGAGTTTGCTCGAGCTTCAGCTGCCTCAGACTGCAGGTAGTACTTAGAGACACTGTCAGTTGCTCCTGGCAATTGACAGGCAGCAGAAATCAACTCAGAGGTTCACTTAATACACAGACAGAAATTAAATTAAGTTTGATTAAAACCCTCGAAAAAGTTTTAAATGCAAACTCTGATGCAACAGCACTAATTCAAACTTCACATATTTAAAAATATAGAAAATACTGCTGTTTTAAAATATTTGTTTGTAATCATGTAATGCAATTTTGATAATTCTATTACTTCTGAATTAATATAACTTTTGATAAATTGCCTTTAAAATTTGTCCATTAAATTCAAAATACATTATTAACCACATGATTAGCTTCAGGCAAAAAGTGTGTTTACAAATACACACACAATTCATAAAAAGTGATGCACATATGTACAAATATATCATAATGCGCATATTGGGCGCTCATTGACAGCAAGAACAGTCCAGGACCAGGTTTTGAATGGTGTGGATGTGAAAACCGGCTCCAGGCCGTCTGGCCCAGCTGCCTCATGGGTGTTGGGGGGCTGGGACACTGTTTAGTGTGTGTTTGTAGTGTTTTTAGTGCTGCTGATGTGTTGTTCTGCCGAGCAAACAGAATAGGGTCTTCGCCAGAAGGTTCTTCAGGTGAAGACCCTAATTAGATTCTCTAAAGGTCTTGAGAAATAAACCCTAACCCTAAACAAAATGGGAGAAAGAAGAGTGCACAGCATTCATCCCAAAGATCAAGGAGTGTGTATGTTTGTGTGTGTGTGTGTGTGGGTGGGGGGGGGCTGTTGATTATTTTGTTCATTTTTTTGTTGCAAGAAGGCTCTTGGCATTTGGCCAACAATATTCGTGCTGAGGTTCACGACTCTGGGATAAAAACTGATAAATAAGGTGTAGATTAAAATTCTTTCAATAAAGGAAAGATACAGTGTTCTTAATATTCTTTGATCAACCCCAAAAGAATTTAAAATAGACCGACAATACAGACCCTGCTGGTCTGCTCTGTTTTATCAATAAATCTGCATGTCATCACAAAAAGTTCTCCGTTGTCAAAACTCAAAACAAGACTTTTAGAGAATTTACAACCACAGATACCGCTTAGGTGGGCTGAGGTGGACTGTAGCTCCACCTTAGATTGGGTTAGCACTTACCCAACTCACTCAAGAAACCTGTGGAGGAAAATCTTTATTTCTTAACATTTTTATTTCGACAAATTTATTTTGAAAGAAACAATTAAATTTTACTGATATGCCTCCTTTCACTGATGTTATTTTGTGGGAATGTGATGCGTTGGTGTGACTGTTACACAGTGAAATTGTGTAAATGTAAGCTACACATGATAACATAAATATCCAGTATTCTGCACCACAGACAGAATTTCTGGCAAGCGTATGGTTCCATTGGTACTCTGGATCAAAAGAACTATAGAACATGGACCACAATGAAGATTAGCTTTTAGCAGCCAGCAGTTGGCTAGGAGAGGTTCATGTTCAATTGCTGAGTCTGAAAACAAACAGGGCCACCTCACATCATTCTGGCTTGCATGACCATTTCTCTTCACATATCACCTTACAATCCTGCTGATCTTTAACCTTGGCTTTATATGTGCCCTCTCACCTCTGATGTCAGAGTTCTTCATGAACTCGACCTGTACCAGCAGCTCCTGAACTGTCCGCTCCAATTTCTGAGCATCAGCAATCACAGAGTCCAGTTTATGGTCCACACTGCTGTCCCCCTCCTGGACCTGAGCCACAGTCTGCTCTGTGTGGTTCAATGCCTTGCTTAGGACACTCATCAGGTCACTGAAGTCAGACAAATAAAATTTCATTCTATGTAATCTCAGATTAAATTTGATTTCACTTGATACAGTTTTAGGGTTAGGTCAGGTTAAATATTATCCTACGTGGTTTAATGTCAGATGTTTTCTCTTAACAAAAATATTCTCACCTGGCCTGATGCAGCAGTTCCTGGATCTCACTCAGTGGCTGCGAGGCAGCGTTCTGGTTCAGAATCCGCCTAATTTCAGCGGCACTCTTCTCCATGCTGTCAATGGACTTCCTGTATGGCCCACTGATTCCACTGGCTTTGATCGCGTTGCCCTTGTTGACTAAACGATGTGTCTGATTGGTGAGCTGTCCAATGACAGCATCCCACTCTACAAAGCACTGATGGCAGCGGTGGCAGTCAGGGAAAGCACCGGAGTATCCACGGGCACAGACGTCACAGCGTGGGCCCGACACGCCTTCCACACATACACAATGGCCACTGGCTTTGTTGCACTGCTGCTGTGAGATACCGCGAGGGTCACAGTCGCATGCTGGTGAAAAAAACACAAATTTATCTAGACAACACAAACACATCTAGTCTCAATAGCAGTTTCATCTTACTTTATCTCACTGGGACCATCTGCTTCATTCATCCTCATGACAAAATCAAAGCAGCAAATACAACAGCCCTCAAGTTCACCTCAATAAGATCACATTCTGAAGACTTAAGTCACTAACTGAAGCAATTATCCCCCACCGTGACATTTGAGCTCTGGGTCTCCCCAGAACAGCTCTCGACACTCGCCACACGTTCTTCCTCCGAAGCCAGGCTGGCAGGAACACTGACCGCTGATCTGTTGGCAAACCAAAGATTCTGTTCATAAACAGGTTTCTACTGTTCATCAAAAATGCTTTAAACATGAGTATGTACATTTCATTTGTGATTTAACTCAAAATCAAAGAAAATGAAAAACTTTCTGAGAAGACAAGGGCAACACTACTCAGCTTGGAACCGACAGCTCACCTCATTGCAGGATGCCCCAACTGAGTGTTTAGTGTCGCAGTTGCAGGCCTGACAACCACTGCCGCTTGCCATGTTCCAGGTGTCTGGTGCACAACGGTCACAGTGCTGACCAACCACATTAGGATGGCACAAACACTGGCCGCTGATACTGTCACAGTGACAGTCACCTGATGATGGACATGGACAGCTGGATGCATCACTGCCCAGTGTGTTACAAACACACTCTGTGGAGTGGAGCAAAATGCCATCAAGTGTCAAAACAATTATGAAAAACACTTTTTAGACGGATTTATGCCAATATTTTATCCCCAGAGGGTTTTCCACATATAAAATATTAATCTGAGGTTTGACTTAAACCTGGAGTAGCCATGGTAACCCCATGAACTCACTCCTGCAGTCCTGCAGCAAGGCGTTGCCAAAGTAACCACGCTTGCAGCTTTGGCAGGCAGGGCCCTCACTGTGGTACAAGCAGCGCAGGCACTCGCCGGTCTGGCCATCACAGGATTCTGGGTCTAACATGTCGATGTTGTTGTTGCACTGACAGGGCTGGCACTGCCCCCCCACCTCCCCGGGGTTTCCATAGTAACCAGGTGAGCACTCATCACAACGAGCACCTGGTGAGAACAGCTGAGAGTGAGTTGGAGGGTAATTGTAACTGAATTTACATTTCAACTGCTGTCATTGAACTATTTTTTTTAAATGTTTCACACTTTTACTCAATTTGACTTGAAATACAAAACCAAACAGCTAATCAAAATCAACTGACGTAATGTTGATCTTTATCATTATTAATTTGACTAATGATAATCTTGATGAATAATAAGTGTCCTCAGACCCCCTCGAGCCAGTAGAATATTTCTGCTGGGAAACAAAAGGAGTTATATTTGGTGAGTCATGTGTCTGATAGCAGCAGCTGATGACTTTTTTCTCTCTGCAGGGCAGCAGCCCATTTTCTCCCACTGAAGGCTCAAGTTTTTTCTTTGATTTTTCTGTTTCACTCTTAAAGTTTTAACCCTTTTATAAACCTCTTTAAAAAACTCACTCTTAATAAATTTTGCTCTGTTCACTACTAATTACAGTTCACTATAAACTACAGTTCACCATCAATTGAGCTTTCAACCCTTTATTTGGGTAGGACACAGGTAACGAAGCTACTAACCCTGTGACACAATTATGAAATGGATGGCTTGACATGAAGATGCTGCAACAAGGTGGACAGAAGCGCCGTCTGTGGCATGACGGTTATAAAAATGATTGCTGAAAAACCTTGTCAATACCAGAGAACGAGAGAAAGTTTTTACCTCTATATCCAGCGTTACAGACACAGATTGCCTGCTGGGACTCATCACCACGGTAACAAGTTCCAGCAAACTGCCGCAGACTGCCAGGACCGTCAGGACACATACAGGGACGGCAGTGATCACCTGCTCCAAGCACCGGGTTGCCATAGTAACCATTAATGCACCTAAACAGAAGTGAGGGAGGAATGATGATGACAAACTAGTCACTCTGCCTCTGCAACTAGTCCTCATACCTCTGTTACTCCTATTCTCTCTCCCTCTTGTTCTCTGCATGTCAGTGTTGTGCAACGGCTGTAGCTCACCTGTCACAGGTGTGTCCAGTACTGTGGTCCCTGCAGTTGAGACAGCGTCCAGTGTGCACATCGCAGTCCTCTGCATGTCCGTTACAAGAGCAGGGTCGGCAGGTTGGGAAGCCCCAGTGACCCGGGAGACATTGATCACACTGACGACCATATGCGCCAGCAACACACACACACTGACCTATCAACTGGTCACAGAAAGGACCCTGTGAACCCTGAGGGTCACACTCACATGCTGCAAACAACACAAAATAAACACTTTAGAAACAAGTTTACGAGACAATAACAAGAATCTAAATAAAAGTGGAATTCAATCATTTCTCAGTTTGCTGAGCTACTTGAAGGCCATAGAGGACCCTTGAAGCTCCCAAGATGCCACTGAGGACTCTTGAATTGCATGATTAGTAAGTATTAATTACAGATCTTGTGATTACGTTCTGACCTTTGCAACCATATGGTCCAAACTGGAATGTGGTTGGAGCACATCTGTCACAATTCCTGCCGACTACGTTGGGTCGACACTGACACTGGCCCCCACTGGGGTCACACACTGTGCTGAGAGATCCTTGGGGGTCACATTGGCACTCTGGGAAATAAAGTCAGACACACAGGAGAAGCAAGAAATAACCATAGATCCTGTCTGAGGGAGAGCTGGTGACAGATTTGAGGCCCAGTCTGAGGATTTTTCTGGAATGTGACGGTGGGGAAACCAGTTGAGCCTTGTTCTCAACAAGAGATGTCAAGAGATGTATTTTCAAATAAAGGCAGGTAATGAAAAAATTGAATAAAAGTTTGTTTTTTCCCTCGAAATCAGCTGAGTAGCAGCTCCCCTATGAACCAGTCAGAGATGAGCTTTGACCTGCATCGTTGCAGAAAGAGTTTGTTTGCAGAGATTCCAACCACCTGTTATGATATTTAGTTTAAAACCAGTCTGTATAAAGACAATCTGTTGAAATCAGACTGAAGCAGGCCTGCCCATTCCAGCAAGAGAATTCCTCCTATCTTGTCTCCCATGACAACATTTGTCACTAAGTTGTTTGGCATGTTATTTATGAATGCAGATAACTTGGAAAGTTGAAGAGTCATGGGATAACAGCAGATGAATTTCAGTCAGTGCCTTTTGTCTCTTTTGGTCCCCACATGGTCAGTTTGGCTACATGGAAGCAACCCTCAGACCAAAGAGGTCAATACTACTCTGATTATGAACGGAAACTAAAATGCTTCCAACTTCACCCACACCCACACGTTTGCATGCGTAGCTTCATGATACTTCATTTTGAAAGTTCCCCACTGAGCTGTGATGCCTTGAAGTTCCTACAAGGTAGCAACCGCATCATTGTCATTCTGGCATTTTCACTCGAGGACCTTTGCACAGTTCACTTTATTTTCTGCTGGCCTTTCATTCCATCCTCTGTCTGAAACCATCCATTTGACAACCCTCTTCTTCAACTCCATTATTTTTTATCTGTCCCAGTCTCTTTTCTTTTTATTTGAAAGAGAACTGTTTAAAACCAATTTAATCAGTTTGACTGGAAACCTTGAAAAAAGGTAAACAGTTTTTTTTTCCAATATATTACTGTTACGTTATACATTTTAAATGACAAAAATAATTATAGCCATATATACTTATTCTTTTCTTTTAATGACCCTTCAAAAATGTATTTAACTAAAACTTCATTTGATACATGAAAATAATGACAAACTGAACTTAAACTGGGTTTGGAAAGCATCGAGATCATCAAATGTGTTGTTATCTTCTATGTCCTCAGCTGACACTCCACTGATTTCTCCTTCTGACGAGAGTGCAGTGGACAGGCTTCAATTATTATGTGTGGAAAAAATTCCAAAGGATGTCAATATTATTAAGTTTTGCTGTTGCAATAATCGGTTCTCTAAGTTACGTTGGGTTAAGAGTTTGCTGTTCATCACATGAATGAGAGGACTAAGAATATCAAGTGACTTTCGATCAATGTATGTTGTCTTTCATTGTCCACATTATTGTCAGTTGAACCTTCACAGTTATTCATTGGAGGCCAAATGGGGACACTGAAAACCTCAGGCTGGCACACCAAAAATAAAATCTAAAGCTGAATTTTCCGAATTTGGCCATGCTGGGTCAGATTGATAGCTCAAAATGAGATCTTAACTCTGAGATCTAAAAGTGCTGTTTTTTTTAGAGATGGACAGATAAGGCCTAATGACGCTTTGGCGGTTCATATCTTTGTGAACCAAAAAAAATTTGAAGCTTTGGGTCTTCTTCAAGGAAAGAACAGGGATATCTGGTGGCACACTAAGGTTAACGCAGCCATTCAAGCATGGGAATGAAATGTAATGAGCATGAGAATTTTGAACGAAATGATGGAAAAAAAACTGACTGTATGTTATTATCTGTGCTTATCCAGCTAAATATCAAAGCTTAAATCCAAAAGCATAAAGGCCATGTATAGAAATGTGACTTGTTACCAGTGTGTGTGTGTGTGTGTGTGAGTGAGAGAGAGAGAGAGAGAGAGGGAGAGAGAGAGAGTGAGAGAGAGAGAGGGAGAGAGAGAGAGAGAGAGAGAGAGTCACTCCTCCTTCATATGAAGATCTGAAGAGTGTCTCAAAGGAAGATAAATGTTCTTGGACAAATGTAATGGTGGTATTTCCTGGCTGACCTTTGGCTCCCTGGTGTAGCATAGCGGAGATGCTGAAGATGAAGTTGCGGCAAATGTCAGTCATTGGCACCTTCACTACATTCTGGCTGCTCTCTATACAGCGATAACGCTGGAAGGTTTCCCAGCCAGTATTGCCGATGGCGTCTCCTCCTTCTGAGGTAGTAAAGATGTCCAGGTTCTTACAGTGAGGCATCAGCACGATCTGAGGGTTGGAGGTTAAACCATGAGACCCAGACGAAGATCATTTACTTAAAGCTGCTGTTGTCAGTGTATTCTCACCGAGTCAATGAGTGTGTACGGAGACTGTACATCGCTGAGCGCCGAGTAGAGTGGCAGGCTGAGACGAACTGTGTAGTTCAGACCCGATTCAAAACACACCGGTCTAGGAAGAACCATGTACCTGAGGGCCCAGATAGGAACAAAGTCATGTCTGTAAATGACCTCTAAAGACTAGGATGTTTACCTCAGATTTAATTATGGTTCAAGTTCCAGTTCAAGTTCAAGACTTTTTGTCCATTTTTGTTTGTGTCTTCTGTAGGGGTTTTTGGGCTGACCATTTTTCTGGGCATCAACTGTTTGTCTATGGTTGAGTGTTGAATGCTTGTAGCCTTGCTAAATAACGATGTGCACTGAGTGAATTTTTTTAACGTAAGAAGGAAATTTCTGGTAGATTCATGGATTAATGGCTCTTACAGTATTATCATGAGTTGACATTAATGAAAGCAATTAAGTTTTCATGAAACATCAGTCTGGGAGGTGGCCATCATTGTAGCTGAGGATGCTTAAAGTCAAGTATATTGATTTATCTTGTGCCAAATAGTAAAAAGTTATTTCATGACACTTAAGAAATAGAGTTAGTATAGAACCACACTCTTTCAATTAATTTAGGTTATAGAAACCCATTTCCTCACAAGCACATCTGAAACAGCAGTGATGGTCTATGTGGGTGGTGATCTGCCTCAACCAGTAAACCCTCAACAGATTTCAGAATCTGGAGCTTTTGATAACTGCTGAACATTACCGTGAGCCAGGGTGAAGTGAGGTCATTTGGTGATCATCGTCTGGTACAGTGTTGACACAGCGGCTGTCTGTTTTGATATGTCCAGGTCTCATTACTGTCATCAGAACCTCCTCCCATTGGTCTGGTAGCTGGAAGTCCAACAAACACATTCATACTTGAAGGACAATACAATTTATATTCTGTTTCTATATTTAAATAATCAAGATATATTTTCCTCTGACACAAGCACTGTAGTGCACGATTGTATTGCATTGTTTTATATTGTTATTTATTATACAATATGTGACACTTGGTGTGTGGTGTGACCATCCAGTGCCTCGAACCATCCTGGGTAGCTGGTTGGGTCAACACTTTGAGATCAGGTGCCCACACACAGGAACATGAACCTGTGTGTGGTTTGCTCCTAGAATGTAGATGTTTTTAGGGCAACTGTCTCATGATCTGTGTGACTGTGTTGTGGAATCACCTGCCTGGGACAACAGATGGAAATGAACTGCCCAGCGAACCCTTGAAACCCTTCACAGATTTTCACACTGTAATGTTACTTGATGTGCACTGTCCACTTCATATAAATAAGTAAATAAAGGAATAAAAATAAAAATAAGGACAAAATTATTTAGAATGAAGGCCTGTCAATCAAACAGCCTGAAGTAGGTAACCAGGGATAAACCTGGGAGGTGTACCTGAGGCTCGTAGCGGATGAGGATGTCATATTCCATAGAGTGAGGGATGTTGTTGACAGAGAACTCCAGGAAGGCCCCCTCTGGGACATTGACCAGGCCAATACCAGTCCAAGTGGGGCTACGGTCCTGAGGGTGGGGCCTCGCAACCATTGTCACCCCCTAAATACACAGGATGAAAACCGATGAAACTTTGTTTTTTTAGAATTCTTATGAACCATTTTTAAGTTTAAAACATTAAGTCATTTGTTTTCTGTGTATACAGATGGATGTACAAATAGATACAGGCACTGACATCTTCGTGACATCATTTGGAACCAAAGTCTGTGCAGTAGTGCTCTGCCAGAGGAGCCACATCAGGGCTTCATCTGACTGTGGGGCGTGATTGGTTACGTGCAAAACAACATTTTTAAAGTCTAAAACAGACAATCCTGGTTATCTCTTCTCTACATCCTTGAACAGAAAGCAGAAGTCAAGTAAGGCATTTCCCCTTATTTTGGCTGAACTATGTTTATGGCCCTGTAACTGCTGCTGCCACATTTTCTCCATTCCTGTCTGCATTAACTGATGGACAGTCTAAGATGGACCTCCATTGGTTAAGGTTGCTGCTGCTGACATCCTGTGACAGCCATATTATATTATCGCTTCTTATGCAATATTAAACCTCTGACACACACACATTTTGAGAAATGTCTATGGTGGGGAGGGGGGGGGGGCATTGAGCAGTGGTCCTCACTGTGGCCCACAACAAAAAGGTTGTGGGTGGAGCCCCGGCTGGAGCACGGGGTCTTTCTGGGTGAGTCTCCATGTTCTCCCTGTTCCTGCTGGGTTCTCTCTGGTACTCCAGCTTCCTCCACAGTCCAAAGACATCAAGAGGGACCAGGTTAATCCAGACTCTAAATTGACCGTAGGCGTGGCTGGGAGAGCCAATGGTTGTCTGTCTCTATGTGTTGGCCCTGCCATGGACTGGTGACCTGTCCAGGGGGAAGGCTGCTGGGATAGGCTCCACCCCCACCTCCCTTAACAGGATAAGAGGTAGAAAATGGATGAATGAATGGAGGGATGAAGAGGTGGATGGATGATGTATGTTTAGAAATTATCGCCTTGTGTAGCAGCCATATCGAATATTTTTTTCCAAAAGCTTGAATATCTTTTAGATGATTAAAAAAATACACTATACTGCCAAAAGTATTTGCTCACCTGCCTTGACTCACATATGACCTTTAGTGACATCCCATTCCGAATCAATATGACGTGGGTCCACCCTTTGCAGCGAGAACAGCTTCAACTCTTCTGGGAAGGCTGTCCACAAGGTTTAGGAGTGTGTTTATGGGGATTTTTGACCATTCTTCCAGAAGCGCATTTGTGAGGTCACACACTGATGTTGGTCGACAAGGCCTGGCTCTCAGTCTCCGCTCTAATTCATCGCAAAGGTGTTCTATCGGGTTGAGGTCAGGACTCTGTGCATGCCAGTCAAGTTCATCCACACCAGACTCTGCCATCCATGTCTTTATGGACCTTGCTTTGTGCACTGGTGCACAGTCATGATGGAAGAGGAAGGGGCCAGCTCCAAACTGTTCCCACAAAGTTGGGAGCATGGAATTGTCCAAAATGTCTTGGTATGCTGAAGCTTTCAGAGTTCCTTTCACTGGAACCAAAGGGCCAAGCCCAGCTCCTGAAAAACAACCCCACACCATAATCCCCCCTCCACCAAACTTTGCACTTGGCACAATGCAGTCAGACAAGTACTGTTCTCCTGGCAACCGCCAAACCCAGACTCTTCCATCAGATTGCCAGATGGAGAGGTGTGATTCGTCACTCCAGAGAACGCGCCTCCACTGCTCTAGAGTCCAGTGGCGGCGTGCTTTACACTACTGCACCCGACGCTTTGCATTGCACCTGGTGATGTATGGCTTGGATGCAGCTGCTCGACCATGGAAACCCATTCCATGAAGCTCTCTGCGCACTGCTGTTGAGCTAATCTGAAGGCCACATGGAGTTTGGAGGTCTGCAGTGATTGACTCTGCAGAAAGTTGGTGACCTCCAACTCCACTTATCTCCAACTTATTTAGTTGGTCACCATCCAGTACCCTTCCCAAGGACTCCAAAAAGGGTGGATACTCTGAACTGGTGTTCGGTGCATACGTGCAGACCACCGTCAGGACCCCTTCCCCGACCCGAAGGCGCAGGGAAGCAACCCTTTCGTCCACCGGGGTAAATCCAAACGTACAGGCAGAGAGTCTAGGGGCAACCAAACAGCCCACCCCCGCCCTCCGCCTCTCACCTGGAGCAACTCCAGCAAAGTCCTCTCAAGGACTTGGGTTCTGGACCCAGAGCTATGTGTCGAGGTGAGGCCAACTATATCTAGCCGGTAACGCTCAACCTCTTCCACCAGCTCCAGCTCCTTCTCCGCCAGAGAGGTAACGTTCCATGTCCCAAAAGCCAGCTTCCATGCCTGGGGTTCAGACAGTCAAGGCCCCCACCTTGAACTGCCACCCAAGCCACATTGCACCGGACCCCTCCGGTTCCTCCTATGGGCAGTGAGTCCAAGGGAGAACGTGCTTGTGCCTCCTTTTTGGGCTAGGCCCGGCCGGGCCCCACGAGCCAAGGCCCGGCCACCAGGCGCTTGCCTTCAAGCCCCTACCCCAGGCCTGGCTCCAGGGTGGGGCCCCGGTGCCCCTCTAGGCAGGGTACACATAGCACTTGCTGGTTTTTCCATGAGGGGTCTGTTGAGTCTCAAGCTACACTGAGTATTGAAATTGTCGAGATGAGTGAAGTATCGGCACACCTGTCTTTTCCTTTTAGAGCTAACTTTATATTTACAGAAAACAGTTTCATCAACACTGTCACAGAAGCATCTGTTTTGACAGAGAGTCAATTTTAAAAGGTGACTCACAGGTCCAAACTTGGCATCCTCAGCCTCATAAGTGTAGTGGTCCAAAGCAATAAAGTAGAACCCGGACTCCACCTGATCACAGCGCCGGCCAAACATGTGATCTCTGCAGATGCACTGACCAGTCAGCTGATCACAACTGCAGGACAACAGGAAGTGGACAAGAGCATTTGAAAAATGTATGAAAAAAATAACGTCAACATTTCATTCAAAACATCTTCCAATACAGGGCTGAGAAAATAGCCAATCAGATGATGAATCAACTACTACTACCATATGAAGATGTGAGCTGGATGTGAACTCACTGGTTATTCATGGCTCCTCCCAAGTCACAGTCACAGGGTCTACATCCATCCATATCATTACTGAGACCCCAATGTTCAGCCTGAAAACACACGGAGCAGGTGTTAGGTAACAATCATCACATTAACTATTTATCAGTCAATCTACTATCTATCTATCTACCAATCCATCTATCAATCTATCCATCTATTAATCTATCCATCTATCTATCTATCTATCTATCTATCTATCTATCTATCTATCTATCTACCAGTCCATCTGTCAATCTATCCATCTATCTATCCATCTATCAATCTATCCATCTATCTATCATCTATCTATCTATCCATCTATCATCCATCCATCCATCTATCTGTCTATCTATCCATCCATCTATCTATCATTCATCCTTCTATCTATCTATCATCTATCTATCTATCTATCATCTATCTATCTATCATCTATCTATCCATCTATCATCTATCTATCTATCCATCCATCTATCTATCTATCATCTATCTATCTATCATCTATCTATCTATCTATCATCTATCTATCTAGCTATCGTCTATCTATCTATCTATCCATCATCTATCTATCCATCATCTATCTATCTATCTATCATCTCTTTCTATCTATCTATCTATCCATCTATCTATCATCTATCTATCTATCCATCTATCTATCATCTATCTATCTATCTATCCATCTATCTATCATCTATCTATCTATCTATCATCTATCTATCTATCTATCATCTATCTATCTAGCTATCGTCTATCTATCTATCCATCATCTATCTATCTATCTATCATCTGTTTCTATCTATCCATCCATCCATCCATCCATCCATCCATCCATCTATCTATCATCTATCTATCTATCTATCTATCTTTGTCCATCAGGTTGGGTTTATCATCTCACCACACACTGGTCGCAGTCTTTTCCAGTCACCAGTCGTTTGCAGAAGCAGTTTCCTGTCATGCTGTTGCAGGGATTTCCTCCAGGAAGAGTTCCCAAAGGGCTGCAGCTACATGCTGAAACACAAACATAACACGTTCTACTACTTCTTCCAGCTGGGCAGTGGTAACAATCTAGTCGTACAGGTGTGAAAAGTGGGCTTGTACCCCTGCAGCCTTCAGGCTCATCACTCAGTCCGTAATGCGCCTGCTTGCAGCGCTCGCAGCGCTCTCCTTCCACATTGGCTTTACAGCGGCACTGACCCGCAATGAGTCCAACTCGAACGTCTGTTATTCTGTCACAGATTCCCCCATTCAGAGAACCCAGAGGGTCACAGTTACAAGCTATGAGAAAAGCACAGGACAAAAATCAGCCTGACTAGGACAGACAGGGAGAAGATGAAATACTCATCAGGAAGTGACATCATCAAAATAATAGCAAAGAGAAGGAGACATCTATATCAAACATCTACACCGGTCAATGCCCTGAGAAGATCATGTGACATGAACTAAACATGTGAAATTTTGAGGTAACTAACTGTTTGTTGCTCAAATCTGATCAAATGGGACTCACGCTGGCAGATGTTGGGGTCTCGGATGTCTTTCTCTGGGTGTTGGAAGTAAAAAGATTTACACTGCTCACAGTTGTGTCCTGCAGTGTTGTGTTGACAGTCATTGCACACACCACCACTGACGTTCCCAGAAGCCACAAACACAGCCATGTCAAAGTGACACGAGTCCGAGTGCTGGTTACAGTTACATTCTGAAGGCACAGACAAAGAGGAGATTCAGTAACTGAAATTCAGCATTAGAGTCCAGTAGAAGCAATAGAAATGAGATCAGGGGTCTCGTTTATAAAAGCAGGGTTCATTTTTACATGTACAGAAGCAAAAAATGTGAAAATGGCATGCGTCCAAAAGATATTCACATTTGTGAAATCATGCATATATTTACCTGCAAGCAATTTCTTTAAAAAAAAAAAATTACAGTCTACCTGTAAATGTGCCCAACTAAATCTGCCTCACATCCCACCTTTGACGCAGCCCCATTCAACTGCAAAATGTCAATGTAAATCAGCTCATGACTGATGAATAAATACCACCAGCCAGCCAATCAGTGGTTCCTCACAGCAACAACCATGAAGAAGAGCAAGAAAAGTGGATCACAAATCATTAAGCACGAGTGTCTGCATCAATCAGTGATGCCTCAATACATCTGAATAACGATGTGTGAAAGGTGAAGATGAATTAAAATATAGTTCATAGAACCTGCATAAATGAGACCCCAGAGGAGGCAGTATATACTCACTTTTGCAGGCATTAGTGTTCCGTCCCTCTGCTGGTCTCCAGGGCAGATCATGATAGAAATCCTGACATTTTTCACAGTTTAGTCCTTTGGTGTTGTGATTACACATACAGTGGCCATGAACCTGGAGACACAATCATCAATAATCAGGACTCACATGCAGTGACCAAGAACCCTGGAGACACAATCATCAATAATCAGGACTCACCATGCCTTCTCTGGTCTGGCTGGCCCCCTGGATGGGTGCGCACTCAGATGCATGTCCGTAGCAGAAGCAGTTTCCTCGAACCACCATGTCATAGATGGCATAGTAATACTTCTCTTTGATCTCCATTCGAGAGTCCAGCAGGTTGTCTCCAAGTGTGTGAAGTTTAGTGAATTTCACCCTCAGGTTGGTGATCTTTAACATGTCTGGACCACAGATTAATAACAGATTGATGACTAATCACTAACATAAAGAACATACAGTATATTGAAAAGGTTCATTCAGCCTACTGCCATATATGATAAAAACTTTTCAGGTACAAATTGTACTTGAAAGGCCTGTATAAATAAACCTTTTTTAATAACTTATATAACATAAAGAAAAGATCAATTTAAGAATGACAAGGACATACTCTGGATTCTGGGGCTGTATGGGTCATCGATATGGAACACAGGATCTAGAACTCGGAAAATGACCTGAACAAAAAAATGAACTTTGAAAACAGTATCGACAATGACATCACACAGGTGAGTTCGGACATTTGACGTTTACCTCGCCCTCTGTGGATGGCTCAATGTCAGAATATCGTGAGTCGCAGATGACATTATCCACCTTTTTCATAGGACCCTGGGAAACAGAGGGGAAGGATGCCTCACAGTCGTAGGCGAAATAACGGTAAATCTGCCAGGTGTTGCCAAAATCAGCTGATCTCTCAATAATCATGGCAGCAGGACGAAACGTCTGCAGGAGGGAGAGAACAGACAAACTTTACTATGATGATGAATGCAGAGCCCACACACAACGGCATCCATTAACTGCCTGGAGCCATAGCCGCCTGTCTCAAGAAGTTGCAGAAAAACTAGTCCAGACATTTGTCACTTCCAGGCTGGATTACTGGGATTCCTCCTATCAGGCTGCACCAAAGGTCCGATGTGCTAACAAAACGAATAGAAGAGCTCAGTGTTAGGGCAGGCTTGGGCTAACCCTGCCCCGTAACTGTGCTGCTATAGGCCTGGACTGGTGGGGATCTCCCATGATGCACTGGGCTTCTCTCTACTTTTGTCATATATATATATATATATACACACACACACACACACACACACACACACACACACACACACACACACACACACACACTCAAACTCATAGGTCTGAGGCCTGCAGCAGAGAACACTTACTACACTGTTGTAGTTGAAGTTGTCATGCACACGTCCCTGAGGATGGTCTAGTACTAACAATACAATCTGATAAGAGCATAACTTTCAATTTTTCCACTGCAACTAACCTTGAAGGTCATGATGAGATGGGTGAAATGAAATTCAGCTTCCAGGTTCAGCTGGATGGTGACATTCTCCAGACCTGTAGACGGAACATAATCTGATCAGATTATATCTTTAGATCAATCATCTGCAGTACATTTAATGTTGAGCATCAGAATTCAGTTTCAAATTAGAATCAGATATATCAGAAATTTGATACAAGATCTATTTTAAATCTGCATGATGGTCCCTGAATGCACCGACCAGAGCACTACGCTCCCAGCATGCAGGGTTCCTGCTGGTTCCTAGAGTTCTAACAGTAGAATGGAGCCAGAGCCTTCAGCTATCAGGCTCCCCTCCTGTGGAACCATCTCCCAGTTTCAGTCCAGGACCCAGGCCCCCTCTCTAGGTTTAAGAGCAGACTTAAGACCTTCCTTGTTAATCAGGCTTGTAGTTGTTTGGCTGATCCTGGACAGGCTGATCCTGGACCAGCTCCTAGTTTATTCTGCTATAGACTGAGACTACCGGGGGACTCCCATGATGCACTGGGCTTCCTCCTCCTCTCTGTTCTCTCCATCTTTATCCACAACATCCTCATGTGTCAATCATCAGTCAACCTCAAGTTCTTCCTGGAGGTGTCTGTGCTCTCGCCCTGCAGGTCACCTGGGGCTGTAGACGCTGGGATGATCACTTCCTGTCCTGGACCAACGACTTGCTCGCCCTGGCCCCGTGTTTCTCTCTCCTCTCTACCTCTCCATCTTTCTCTCCTCTTATCCCCTTACCCCCCACCTCTCTCTTTCTCTCCTCTCCACCTCCACTCCCATTTCCCTCCTCCCCCTCTCAACCCCAATTCTAGGTCCAGTTGCCTATCTTCTATCGTCTCTTAGAATTTTCTCAGGTGTTCTGTTTCTCCACTTGAAGCCTCACCTGTCTGTCCTCCTTACTTTTAGTTTAAGCAAAAACCACTGACAAGCAGCAGGCATCACGCCGTCTCCATGTCCTCCATTGTTGTTGTTGTGTCGCACACAAATTATGCCGGGGAACCCTCGGCCGGTGAGTCCACCCATGCTAACGTGGTAAATGGACTCTGGACTCAATTTTTATAGAGCGCTTTTCTACCTTAGCAGCACTCCAAGCGCTTTACAGTGTCGTCTCATTCACCCGTTCACACACACTCACACACTGATGATGGAGGCTGCCATGCAAGGCACCAACCAACTCATCAGGAGCAATTATGGGTTCAGTATCTTGCTCAAGATCTTGCACTGGTACCCTGTGCTAGTGGAAACCGGCCCAAGCCGAAGTGAGCCAGTGGACATGCACCGTTAGACTACCAATGATGACCTGGATCACTGAGAACCTTCACTGACATACTGTGAGAGATCTGAGTTCTGATGTCTAACATTCAATAGCATGTTCACCTCAGAGTTTTTTTCCTCACCGTTCTCTGACTGCCACCAGGTCTTCAGCCTGTTTGGAGCAAACGTGGTGACAACATTCTCAATGCGGTGACTGCTCGTCTCATTGTTTGGCTCATTGTAGGGTGCCGTTGAGTCACACACAAAGCACTTCTTTTCCTCCTGGGGGGGTAGAGGAGATGGGTATGGAGGTGGGGGACAGACAGGAGGAAGAGAGGAAGACGAGGGGGGTTAGTGGTGAGGGGAATTCCTGAGATTCCTTGCATGTCTTTCCTGTTAGTTTTCTTTAGTTCACAGGAAATCTGAGGAAACATTCTGACTGCAAATTAAGTTGGACCCCCCCCCCCCCCCCATTGGTTGGAAATATGGAAGGAATAAGAAAAAATCTAAACAAAGATGTCTGATGCCTTTGAGCTTCGCCACTTCCAGGACGTCAATTCAGTGGGGCAGTGTGAACAGAACTTGGCCATATGTGGCCCAGATGTAGTCTGAGGGATCCGATCTCAGGATATCCTGAGTGTGTTCACATCTGACTGGTCAAATTACTCAAAGGCACGACCTCTGGCAGCTTGACACCAAGCATGCTCAGATTCACTCTGCGGTGTCCTCTTTCAGCAGCTGGACAAACATCTGGAAGGCATCCTTGTAAGGGCTGGTTTTGCACAGGAAGCTCACCAGACTACCCCCCCCCCCAACACACACAAACACACACACACTAAGAGAAACACACACTTTAACAAAACAAATTCAACTTTGTGTACAAAAAGTGCAGGAACTTGATTTGAAGACATTAAAAGTCTTCAACTGTTCCGGGTCCTGAGCACACTCACTGTACAGACCCGTCCTTAGTGATCGATCACTAGTGGTCAGCTTTAATACCAGGTGATACACACTGACTGTGTCCTGAGATCTGAAACAACATCCAGAGGTGGTCTGGACTACATGTGACCACATTCTTTCAGGGGTGTAAGCACCACTGTGTCCTGAGCTCGATTGAAGTGCCCTCATCAGCAAATGTGCTTTATATAAGTGGAAATATCACCGCCGAGGGAGTGAACGCTGGCGTATTATTATAAGATCTGATCATGCAAAGAGCTCATAGAGAGATACAGTTTTTATTATTACTGTGGTTTGGTTTGTCAGAAATATTCTAAGGAACAGACCCAGTCTGGATTGTTGTGGTTTCTGTCTCCTCTGCTTTTAATTTCTGACTAATAATCACAAGTTAAGTATGGCCAGCTGAGCTGCTCTCTCCTATCAGAGCTAATGGCTTTTGCCCATCAGCTGTCTGCTCTCTCTCACACCAATACAAACAAAACACATCATCCAAGACAAGATTGTTATTCCCTTAAACTTCAACATGTCAGTGACAGACTAAACATGTGTTCATCTCTGCATGATTTAAGCAACATACTCTGTTGCAGGTATATTTGCCCCTTATAAATGCCACAAGCGAGCGTAATGCAGGCAGTTATCTGCCTACAGAGCAGGGAAGTCAGATCTGGGAATGCACCTAGCAGAACTGACCACTCGGGATCACATCATTCAAGACGGATCTTAGTACCAGGTGCCCACAGGGCCAAGATGGTTGCCGCCCAGAACTGCAGGATCTTACTGCTCTCAAGCGGATATCAGCAGACAGGTCAGGTCATACCTGTTTCCTGTTAGAAGTTTCACACTCAGGTTTCTGGTTTGAACTTTGTTTACCTGCAGGTGACTGACGATGCAGAACGGTTCGGGTCGGTTCAGTCCACAAGTGGAGCTGGACGACAATTGGTGGGCTCTGCCAATCAGAAGATCTCCAGTTGCTGGGTAACAGCTGCCTTCAGTGCAGACGTCACTGAGCTCTGGCAGGGTGATGTCATCATGAGCCCCACCTTCCTGGGCCCAGGTGAGCGCCTGGAGAGCTGAAAGATAAATCAACATGTCTCAATGAAACTGTTGAGTTTCAATTAGCAGAATCGCCCACATCGGAGGCGACAGTCTGAAGACTTCCAGGTTCTTGTCCGGTTCTCGCATCACATACCAGAACATTTGCTCATCTTGAGTTACATTTCAGGAAATTTCTAGAGATCGCTGAGGAACCTCACATTTACGTTCCCATCAAATATTTGAGCATCCTGAATGTTCCCTAAAAATCATCCCCTAATCTTTAAAGGATGCATCGTGCCAGAATGTTCAAGGAACATTTAAGTGGGACATCTTCGAAATCAACAGAAGCTTTGTCACATCATTTCTGAAGGATCACATTATAAAGTTGATGGAAAATATCACCACAATGTTTTTAACCGCAGCTGAAGAGTTCATGAAACTGTCAACAACTGTGATGAAAGCTTCAATGCAGTTGAGTGTTACTAATGAGTACAAGAAGAATGAAATGATTGAATCCAGTCTGTCTGCTTACACATCAAAGGCATTGATCTTTGATCAACTATCCCTGTGACGTCAATATTTAATCTAGTATATCTTTTCTTGAACGTGTTGTTTTGATACTAATTTCAGCATATTGAGCCTCAGTCTTTATTAAATCCAATGATCAGACAGTAAATGTCGTTTATACATGTCATTATTTATTTATTCATGTGTATTGTATCCTCAGAGTTTTTGATGACGCTTTTACATTTACTCACATAAAAAATTAATTCACCGGATCTTCATTTATCATTAAATTACGAACAAAAAAAACTCAAACGGTGAGTATCAGATGCACCCGCGAGCCACTTGAGGAGGTGAATCGGACCAAAGCAAGTTTATCTTCACACATGACGATTTTTCTGTCCACCGTTTGAGGGTTAAATTAAAAATGTTTCAGTTTCCTGAACCTGTGAAATCCAACTTCAGACTTCAAGTTGCGGTCAAAGTGGTTTAACTCACCGAGAAGCGCGACGAGCTGAAGCTGTAGCATTTTGATTCGGATCCAAAAACCACCGAAACCATGAAAACTGAAGTCCTCCAGGACCCGGACCCTTTCCGAGAGTCTCAAAACTAGTAAAGAGCTGCGACCCCTCACAGCCCCCTGTAGCCCCCCCCCCCCACCATCGACCTGAGCGTTCTCAGATCCCGCCCACACTGACACACCAGAAACACCAGTTTTGGATGAAAAGCCACTTCCTGCCAAACTTTACAAATAAAACTAGTCCAGCACAAATGATGTGCCTGCAGGATTTTTTTTTGTCGACTCAATTGGTTGGTTCTGATCTCTTTAGAGATTTCAGGGGTGTCCAGAGACAAAGTAGAGTTTTACATCGAGAGATGAAAAGGTTTCTACTGATTTGGCTGATCGGTCTGCATTTTTCCAGGTGGAGAAGACCCCAACCCCCCCAAGCACCTTCATGTCCTCTGATGCCCACTGAACTCAAAGCTTCCTCACCTCCTGAGTTATTTAATTTACAGACAAACAGATGCGTAACTCCCCCAGTCTCAGTCTCTCTCTCTCACACACACACACACACACACACTCTTTGTCCCTGCAAGTGAGATTACTGAGGTTTAATTGAGGGGGAGGAGGTGTGTGTGTGTGTGTGTGTGTGTGTGTGTGTGTGTGTGTGTGTGTGTGTGTGTGTGTGTGTACAGCCCCCACCTGAACATCTACTAAAGACTCATTCATGTCAAAGAGCCCTGCTGCATTGTGGGTAATGTAATGACTGTGAACGTGTGATGACCTGCAGAGACCAGCAGCTCATCCGTCTGAGAACAAACATTAACAGATCAAAGGAAACCACACACACACACACACACACACACACACACACACACACACACACACACACACACACAGTTATGTTTTGCTCCACGACAGTGGACATAACCTCACTTGCACCAACAACTTTGTATCCTCTCTTCAAACATCATGGGTGCATCACTCTTATGCCGCTGTCACCAACTGTCTCACAGGAACCAGTCTCTGTGTGAGCGGAACTCTGGGAATCAGAGCCTTTCACACAGAGACCACACCACAACAACCCTTAACCCTTAAAAAAACTTAAGACTGTTTATATGGCTTTCATGTGTTTTGAGGACTCCGTTAAAGATATATATTGTTTTATTTTCTTTACTAAAACAAAGAATCAGGGTTTTGGCTTGTATATTTACATTTAGGAATATGGAATTCGCAAAGTAGTAATATTAGATTGATAAGAAAAATATGCATTAGCACCTTTTTCTTGCTACACTAAACATCCTAGGATAGCATTCCCATAACAGAAACAAAATCTGGGAAGATCTCGTCTGTTATGTAGTCATCAAAATCTTTCCAGAATTCCTATGTAAATTGACAAGACCAGAGTAAAGCCCCTTTCACACTGCACCAAAAACGTGGGTCAACATGGGTTTTTCGGCACTCTGAAAGGGTTGACTCGTCATTTCGACCCGCGTCAACCGACCCTCCAAGCGACCCGGGTGTTTAGAGGCTCAGCTCGGCTTGGCTCGCCTGCAGTGTGAAAAAGGCAACCTGCATCATCTCAGGTTTCCTGCGACCTTCCTGTCTCATCCTGATTTTGTCTCTGTGCCGCCTGTCAGGCTTCACCTGTAGCTTCTCCGGCTCCCTTCCAGACGAGCCAAAAACTCCATCCTCCTTCACTGCTTTGGCGCTCAGACATTTTCCATCTGCGCTGAGTTTGTCTGCTTTGCAGAAGTGACAACATTGCAATGCACGCAACGACAATGCTAACGTTCCACTCGGCGACGTCCACAATGTTGTTTGTTTACCTCTCAGTGTTCCAGCACACGTTTACGTGAAATGATGACGTCAGCACGATGATGTGGAGAGAGAAAAACACAGGCATGCAGCCTCACAGTGGGAGCTCAGACCTGAGTCTCTGGAAGCTTGAATGTGGCCTGATGCCGAGCAAACGCGGGTTTTTGGACCCGCGTTGACACGTGTTTTTTTCAGTGTGAAAAAGGTATTTGTTACCCGAGGTTTAGAACCTTTTGTGTTCTTTCAATAAAAATAGTTTAAAGAACTTTTGGATATTCTATCCAAGTCAATTTGTCAAGTCAAGTCAAGTCATTTCAATTTATTTTAGTTTCCTGTAGCCCCCCCCCACCATCGACCTGAGCGTTCTCAGATCCCGCCCACACTGACACACCAGAAACACCAGTTTTGGATGAAAAGCCACTTCCTGCCAAACTTTTCAAATAAAACTAGTCCAGCACAAATGATGTGCCTGCAGGATTTTTTTTGTCGACTCAATTGGTTGGTTCTGATCTCTTTAGAGATTTCAGGGGTGTCCAGAGACAAAGTAGAGTTTTACATCAAGAGATGAAAAGGTTTCTACTGATTTGGCTGATCGGTCTGCATTTTTCCAGGTGGAGAAGACCCCAACCCCCCCCAAGCACCTTCATGTCCTCTGATGCCCACTGACTCAGTTTTACTCTGAACTCAAAGCTTCCTCATCTCCTGAGTGATTTAATTTACAGACAAACAGATGCGTAACTCCCCCAGTCTCAGTCTCTCTCTCTCTCTCTCACACACACACACACACACACACACACACACACACACACACACACACACACACACTCTTTGTCCCTGCGAGATTACTGAGGTTTAACCGAGGGGGAGGAGGTGTGTGTGTGTGTGTGTGTGTGTGTGTGTGTGTGTGTGTGTGTGTGTGTGTGTGTGTGTGTGTATACAGCCCCCACCTGAACATCTACTAAAGACTCATTCATGTCAAAGAGCCCTGCTGCATTGTGGGTAATGTAATGACTGTGAACGTGTGACGACCTGCAGAGACCAGCAGCTCATCCGTCTGAGAACAAACATTAACAGATCAAAGGAAACCACACACACACACACACACACACACACACACACACACACACACACACACACACACACAGTTATGTTTTGCTCCACGACAGTGGACATAACCTCACTTGCACCAACAACTTTGTATCCTCTCTTCAAACATCATGGGTGCATCACTCTTATGCCGCTGTCACCAACTGTCTCACAGGAACCAGTCTCTGTGTGAGCGGAACTCTGGGAATCAGAGCCTTTCACACAGAGACCACACCACAACAACCCTTACGACTCACCATTATGGCGAAGGACCTTCAAGGTTGTTTTTTTGTCCTCTGTACGTCAAACAGTGCAAAGACCACACATCAATAAACAAACAAATAATGGGGAAGAAATAATAGTATGGAGAGAATCACATTGTAAAATATCCTGAGAACACAAATCAGCTCAAGCAAGTTTTTGAAAAAATAAGCAAATAATTTATCATAAACATATAAATCATAAAAGATAATAAACGTGAATGAATACATAAAGTATGCAAGCGTGACATAAGATTTACCTTGTAACATCAAAGTGATTACAAATATTGACAACTTTCTTAGCTTTTTTGTATTTCCGATGTAACGTCAGCGCAGAGTTTGATGCATTTCAGAATCAGAATCAGACTGAGTTTTACTGGCCAAGTATGTTCACAACATACAAGGAATTTGACTCCAGCAGTTGGTGTCACTCATGGAATGAGCAGAAGAAACATAGACATAACATAAACATAAATAATAGAAAATACATACACCTGTGCAAAGACATAATATGTACAATTTGCATACTGAACCGAGTTCTTATATTTGCATGACTGTCTTAAATTCAGAAGACTTTTAGAAAGAAATCCAAAACTGACTATGTATTATGATGAATACAGATGCCAACACTGCTGATTTACTTCAAATATCTTTATTTAAAAACATACTATACTGGATATGTGTAGGATTACAGAGTTTAGACATAAGAGTACTTCAGTTCATAAAGACAAACTGTGTTTACAGATCTTAAACAGGCAGTTGACAATTGTGAAAATATGACTGAGTTAAGACGTGTAAGAAACTTGTATCCAGTCTGCATTTAGTGTTTTAAAATGTGTCTGTGTTTCAGCCAGAAGGACCTTGACCTCTGACATGAGCTAGAGCTTGCAGTGATCTTCAAAGTGGTGACCTTGGTACCTTCAAACAACCAGGAAGCAACTTCCATGAGTTTGCTACTTTAACAGCAGAGGGAACCATGATTAACAGACTCTAATCCTTGAGTAATGTTCTCTTAATGTTCTGTAAATGACATATATTGCAAAGCTTTACAGAATTCTTAGGAGTGTTTTTTTACAACATCATTTTTTAAATAATTATTACCCTGCAGTTCAATGTTCTTTACAAGATGTTAGGGGACCATTCCATTTACGTTATTTTATGTTCACTGCTACATATAAAGAAGACTTGTGGGACTCAAAGAAAATGTTCCCATATAATTCTCACTAGGTCATAAAACAGTTCAATTTTAACCTTTTTTTTTTAATGAAAAGTTCCCCAGTAAGACATGGAGATTTTAATAATTGAGATGTTCCCTCTGATGTTCCCAAAATATCATTTCAGTAAATTCAACAGGGCTCCTAGCAAGAACATGCTATCTTTGTACTTTACACTACCAGAAAAGTACTAGAGGCATTTGAGCAGCTGGTTAACCCTTCAGACAGCTCCTGGTGACCTGGCTTGTTTTACAAATCTTTTCTTTTCAATGTCAAAGACAAAGTTTGGCTAAAGATGGTATCTTTGTTATATTTCCAACTGCTATTGTTAACTTCTCATAGTGAAACAGATGGATTTTGTAGTTTTAGTGTTTCTGGTAAAGGGATCAATTGCAGCTTCGCAGATTTAGGCAGATACATGAATGAGTCATCAGCATACATCCTCATCAGGGCACTTGTCGCAAACCCTGTGGCGCCACTATTTCCTTTATCATGTAATTTATGTGTTCAAATGGTTAAGAAGTAAGTTTCTGTGTGGACACAGTCTAAAATTTGTTGTCTTTCTGAGACAACAGGAAGAAGACGGTTTAGTCTCCATACTCCATACTTATAGCACCATAAGAGGAGGAGGAGGAGAACCACAGGAATACTTTAGGAGGAGCAGCTGGTGTATCCGGCAGCTCGGTCAGAGATTTCCTGCCGGAGTGAATCTGCCATCTCCAGCAACATGGCGACTTCAGCTTCCTTTTCCTGTTTGGTTGAGATCAACTGCTGGATCTTCTTCTCCACATCTGAGAACAAGAACATGAGTTCTCAACACACACTGTCCACTTAATCTAGAACCCACAAGCAGTCTAGTCCTAAGTACTACACTATTACTGCAGACAACACCTCTGCCAGTGCTGATTATTAAGGATTGTCCAAGAAATGGACAAAAGTTCAGTACAGCCATATAAATATTTGTTGGGCAATAAAATCCCTTTTTCACTGTTGATGTCACAGGGGTCTTATGTGTGGTAGAAGAACAATCATAGCTTCATAAAAGCATAAACAATAACAGAAATGGACAAAGCATATAGGTAACATAGCAACAGGCATTGCAATCAATGAGTTATTCCTGTTGGTGAGACATCAGGGGATGACCTGAATGATAGCACTAATAGTATTAATGAGAGGTGCAACGAAGTAGTCAACTCACAAAACGATACGAAACAGGGCTCATGATACAAAATACTCACAATACGAAATAAAGATTAAAGAAAATCAAAAATCAGAAATGCAAAAATCAAACCTTCTTTATTTTCTTCCTTAATATGCAGACATACCAGTTATTACTGCGTCCCTACAAAATAAAATGCTCTTTGAAAAAACTAAATATTTGTCTTTTCTCTTATTTAGACTTCAATGCAAATCCAAACATAAAACTTCAATAAAAAGTGCTTTGTTGTGAACAATGAGGACGACTCCATTCCTGATGGAAGGAGAACAAACCTCCAGTGGTGCTCAGGGCTGCAGTCTCATCAGGATCTAGAACGTCTGAGCTCAGGGAGCTGCAGCACTGTCCTTCTATCGTGCTAGCAGTGCTCGCCCAGGCTACGCTGTTGTGGACCCTCATCGTTTGACCACCGCTTTGGTTTCATCCACCGCCATCTCACCGCTGCCTCGTCTACACTTAACATGGGAAGCCAAAATAAGTCCACACAACCGATGTGTTTGAAGAGGGAGCGTCCGCTACTTGTTCCACCTTGTCTTCCTCCAATTAGGAACAATTTTTTGGCTGCTTCTTCTTGTAATGTGTGTATACAGTAGGCCAGAAGGTAAAAAATCATCAGTCTAGTGGTGCGCAGTGCCGCTTCGCTTTGTGTTTGTTTTTACATTGATTTTTATTTTGTGCGTCTTTGAATTTTATTCCGTCATTTTTTATTTTGTGAAATTTCATAACGCGAAATTTGGTAACACCCCTAGTATTAATAAAGTTGAATAGTACCTTGTATGAACTGCAGCTTGTCCTCCATTTGTCTCGTCATGGTCTCTGCCTCATCCACAATCTTCTTGAGTCGTTTTCCGGCTTCACCCTGAACTGTCTGGTTGGAGTGTTTCTGCTTCAAGAGGGCAAACTGCTCCATCACATTGTCCAGCTGCTGTGGGTGAGACAGGATGAATAGGTAACCACGACAACCGCCCTTCAGGTAACCTGACAGGCTTCCACTATAATAGCAACATGGGGGCCAAAGCTCGTTAATCTTTAACATCATCAGGAATTCTTAGATCAACTCTCCTAGAGATAAAATATGATTTTAACCAATTTCATTTTGAGAATTTTAATGAATAACATGTACTGTATATACCACTTAAGATAATGTTGCTATGTTTTTATCAATAAATGTAAAGAGCCTATGATGACCCCTGACTTCTGAACATAAATACAGATCAAGGATTGCTGAGAAATATTAGGTGAAAGATCTGATGCTTTCGTTTATAAGGAAAAATCTGTTGAACTGATTAAAGCACATTGACTTTTTCCCCAACAAAATCTTTTACAAAAAGTTGCAGCCACCCCCAATGTTTTTGAGCATTTTCCCTCAGCTTTCAAGACTCCTTTATTATTTTGAGCTATGATTATGATATTAAAAGAAACTTATCAGGAGAAAGAGTGAAGACTTTATTGCAGGGGTGTCAAACTGGTCCAGTAAAGGGCCGGTGTGGCTGCAGGTTTTCATTCCAACTGAACAAAAGCAACACCTGAATCTACTTAAATCAACCAAGCTGTGTCCACACAGCTCATTGGTTGGATCAGGTGTTGCTTTTGCTTGGTTGGAATGAAAACCTGCAGCCACACCGGCCCTTTACTGGACCAGTTTGGACACCCCTGCTTTATTGTCATTGCAATTTCGTCCAGTCTTTTAGGTTGAAGAACTATGCTCATGACTGGAGGGTCGCCAGTTCAATCCCCTGAACCAGCAGGGTAACCTCAGGTAGGAAGAGTGATGAAGCTGGCCTCACCATTATTACCACCACTAATACCCCTTTACACTGAAAAATGCGTGTCAGTGTGGGTTTTTGGACCCACATTTGCTCGGCATCAGGGCGCATTCAAGCTTCCAGAAGACCCGGGTCTGAAGTCCCGCTGTGAGGGCTGCATGCCTGTTTTTTTCTCTCTCGTACGTCATCGCGCTGACAACGTCATCATTTCACATAAAGAGGTGAACAAACGACATTGTGGACATCGCCGAGTCAAACGTTAGCGTTGTTGTTGCGTGCATTGCAATGTTGTCTCTTTTGCAAAGCAAACAAACTCAGCACAGATTGGAAAATGTCCGAGCGCAGTGAAGGAGGATGGAGTTTTTGGCTCGTCTGGAAGGGAGCCGGAGAAGCTACAGGTGAAGCCTGACAGGCGGCACAGTAACAAAATCAGGATGAGACAGGAAGGTCGCAGGAAACCTGAGATGATGCGGGTTGCCTTTTTCACACTGCAGGCGAGCCGAGCCGAGCCGCTAAACACCCGGGTCGCTTGGAGGGTCGGTTGATGCGGGTCAAAATGCCGAGTCGACCCTTTCAGAGTGCCGAAAAACCCATGTTGACCCACGTTTTTGTTGCAGTGTGAAAGGGGTATAAGATGCCCCTGAGCATGACCCCTGACCTTGACTGTTCCAGTGGCAGAAGATGTACTGTACAGCTTCAGGTGTGAATAAGCTCAGGGCCATTTCAGTGACTTTCCTCTGAATAAATTATGAAAAAAAAGTTTTTAAAGTTGATTTGACATTTATATTAATTTGCGTTGAGGGTTTTTCCTCACTCCCATCTGGTTAGTTTGATTGTAGACAATGACAGTAGTAAAGTAGTTCACCTCTAAAATACCCACCCTCCTCCTTTGACCCTCTAAAGGGCTTCTATGTGGGCCTGGTGCAGCACCAAAGGCCCCCAGGAGAACCACAACATCCATCTATTTGCTGAGTCCTCTGGTTGCTGGGCCTCTTGTTCACTTGGTTTTGAAATACTTCATGTAGTATTCTGTTTCAATCTGTGCAGCAGGGCCCACTACCACATGACAGACATAACACCAATTTCCAGAAAATCTCGCCAGTGGCAGGGAAAGAGTTAACACAAGTACTAAGTACCATTCTTTGGTAATATTCTCTAAAGGCTCTGTAAAGCTCATGGGTTACCCAAGCCTTTCAAAGACATTAAGAAAGTTCTGCATTTTGGTTATTTTTAAGGTCACACTACAACATAACCTAGGACTTTTTGTAAAGAAAAAAAACGAATTTATTTGTCTGTAGGTGATTGTTTCAGGAATCATTACAAAAGAAATTGGTGTGAACATCCTGTGGTAAGGCAGATAGTTACTGCATTCCTAAATATATTTGTCCCAATGATAGCGGGCATTAAGGGGCCCAAGGTGGCACCTAAGATGGTCCATGATGTTCTTATAATTCCAACTGACCGCCTGTGTCCCAGCAGCTTCGCTTGAGGCTGATTCTGCAGCCTCTCTGGCCTCTCTGGCCTGCTCTCGGTTGTCTTCACTTTTCCTCTTCAGGGATTCAATGTTGTTCAACATCTTTTCCTGCTGACGTCTCCCCAGCTTTGAATCAACATCGTCCAGTGTGTCATTCATCTGAGGACAAAAACATGTTTAAATGCTGACATCACATCGACTGTTGCTCCATGAGATAAATTTTTATCTCTACTTGTTGGAGTATGTCTTTGGCAATGTCTCTGGATTGGCTGGCTGTCTCCAAGTCATCATTGGCTTTGTCCTGAGCTTTCTCTGCAACATATATGTCTCTGCTTATCTCCGTCACATCAATGTTATTCAGTTGGCCCCTGAATAAAGGAAAACAACAGAGAATGAGTTTTTCAGAGAGTGAGCAAGTTCGTGCTTTACTGGTCCCCCAGAAAGGTCAGCTGGAATCTTCTCAGGTGATCTATAGCAGACGTAGCACTAAGTCCTTGTACTGCCAGTTTGAAGTAAGTCTTCAATCTTTAAATCAAATCACAAGACCTAAACTCTGGGTTTTGAGACCTAAACACAAAATAAAAAAACAAAAAAGGTGCATTTACAATTATTTGCACAATGAATCTCAACTGAAACTCAGTGTAACATAAAGCAAATATTCAGTGTATAAAGGTGTCATAGTTGAACAAATGCTGAGTTACCGTCAGTGTTTTGGTCAAAGTTGAATGTTTCCACTAACCTAAGCTCTCTGGCTTGTTGAAGCAGGTCTTTGCTAGTCTTGGCATGTTCCTCCAGGTCCTTCAGGTCACCCTGGAAGTTGGTGACATTGGTCAGCAGACCGTTGATGTTGGTGATCATGGAGCGAATCTGATCAGGTGACTGCGGCAGCTTGATGTCCAGTACTGCTTGTGCCATTTTCTCAATGTCCCAAGGAAGAACCATTTCATCTGTTGAATCAAGAACTTTGTCACTGAGTCTTGATTGAAGAACATTCCCAATTATGAATAAATGATCTATTTTTACCTGGGGAATACATAATTGAAAGAAATTGCAGCATCTGAATTAAATAAAAGCTAATTGGCATGGGTGGTCCCTGGGCAGATTAAAAAAAAAAATCAAATCTGGAGATGAATCTACACTACTTGTGTTGCCAGGCATGTGACTTTAGGGAGAGTATGTCATGAATCTTTAAAGGCGGGTTTTTCTCATTACCTGGGTGGGACGAGTCAATGCTGATATAAAACAAAGCTTGTTACCTGAGAAATGCTGTAACAGGAAATATCTGACAATGGGTCTTATTACCAAAATAGTCCCTTTTTACAAGTCATGGTAACAAGGACCTGATTTAGGAAAAAAAACAAGCAAATATATATGACACAAGCTTCCTAGTGAACTCTCGACTTTTTCATGTCAGCTTGTTGAAGGAGGCAACGCTTGCTTTCATCCAACCAACCAAACATCAGTGGGTGGAGCCTGTCCACTAAGAGACTCAAGGAAGTTGCTGAACATATTTTTGCTGGCTGTAGTGACAGCATGGCATGTTTTCAACTTCCTGTCACTTTGTTTTCAACTTCCTGTCACTTTGTTTTCAACTGCCTGTCACTTTGTTTTCAACTTCCTGTCACTTTGTTTTCAACTTCCTGTCACTTGTCAGAGGTTGAGAAACCCTACCACTGATAAACAATGCTGGATCTCAAAGCCTGACATAAGATGGAAATCCAAAAATTAGTTCACATTTGCTGCTTTACTTGGGACAGGAAGAAAAAATGATGTGACTTGAACATGTGCAAAGGAGTGAATGTCTCATGTCGATCTGATACAGACCCATCAGGTGGTCTTTGACACGTTGGATGAGCTCCTTGGTTTTGCTCTTGTCTCTTTCAAAGGTGCTCATGTTGTTGTTGATGCGCTCCAGGAGGTGTTTGGTCAGGCCTTTGGTGTCCTGAGCCATTTGTTTGGTATCAGTGATCTGATGAACCAAAAGAAACTTATATTAAAGTCAAGTTCATGTATTCATAGAGTCAGCATGATATCATTTCAAAGAAGGTGGAGATTCACTGGTTTTATACACCAGTCCAAAACCAGTGCTCCCAGTGAAAACCTGCCTTGTTTCTGGACTCCTGGAGTCTGTGTGGGAGTGAGGAGAGCTGGTTTCCCACTCGTTCTGCTGTCTTAGAAGCGTTTAGACTGAGAGGAAGGATGCCGTCACAGTTCAGACCTCCACACTTCCGTCGTCCCAGAGACAGACGACAGAGTGCACCACCACACCCAGAACAGTCTTCTGCTCCTGGTCCTCCACAGATCTGCCTCAGAGAGAAACACCATCTTCAGTTATGTGCTTGATAGAGTGGTCAGGTGCCAACTAACTCAACAGTGATCTGAAGTTCTAACATTCAACTTAAAAAAAATGAATAATTCTATTCTTTTGCCTTTGGGCTAATTCAGTCAATGGCGCAATCAGGTGAAAGTTCTAACTACCATCACTGATGTCATCAGCACAGCACCTCAGCCATGAGTTTCACTGCTACAGACACAGGTGGATCTCAATGAATACTTCATGGGCATAACACTACATAAGATGATACAGGAAGTGTGAGAGGAGGCAAACATTCTGTCTGAGTGGCTTCACATTATATTCCACACCTGCCTCACCCAGTTAAGAGCAGTTCTCTCATCTTTGTCATTGTGAGGCTGTAACAAGTGAAACACATGTGACATCCACGTCTGCCCCTTTCTGTCTCCTTTGTAGCCATTTATATATAAAAGCCCCATGTTTGGAAAGTTTTGGAAGACTGAAACCAATCAAAGTGTGGGAATCAATATCAGGTTCTCCTTAATAACCATGTGACTGCAAGGGAAGGCTCACCTTTCTGTTCAAGTCGACCCCACTAAGAGCTTTGATCTTCATCTCAAGAGGTGACATGTCACCACTGCTGCTGCACATGCTCAGTTTGTCTTTCACATGTTGTCTAATGTCCATGGAGTCCTCCAGGGCATTAGTAGCATTCATTGCCCTCTTTTCATATGACAGGAAAACTTCATGAAGCTTCTGGATCTCACCCATCAGTTCTGAAGCACAGAAGAAGAAGAAGAGGGTGTGTTCAAAAAGCCCCTCTCATCTCCTCCTCCATGGATATGAGAATTCATGAGGAGACAGTAGAGTGCCAGCGGTTCTGAGAGAATCTGACTGCTCTCACTAACCAAAGTCATAAAACTAAAGCGTTCTGGTGGACTACAGAAAGGCCCTATTAGATTCTTCACTTTAATTGTAGAGAAAGTAAAACTCCAATCCTGAGGCTGAACTTGAAATAACAACTGTCAATCACAAAGGTGACAGGAAATGATGTCACACTGAGAATGTTTGCTCTCCCTTTTGTCAGTTATATCTATCCCAGTTATTACTGCAGGAAACAATTGACGTGTGTAATTCTACAAATCTCGTATGACATCATAGCATCTTTCTCAGTGGCAGCATTCGCTGGTTGCCATGGTAATATCGATATGTTGCTAGCATAGCTGAGAGTTGAAGCGCAGCAGCGTGCTAGCAGGTGATAAGAGATCAACTCGTCTATAATCTTCATGTATGTAGGAAACGTGTGCAGCAGCAAGAGGATCCAGCAGCTCCAGGCAGCCTCAATATTCATGATGATTGACACCTCTGACACACCGCCCAGCAGCCGTCCTCCTAACAGTTGATTGGTTCCTGGTGGCTGATGTCATGTCAGGACCAGAGAGGCTGCTAAAGTCCTTCTACACGTGTCCATGCAAGCAACAGCAGATGTTCTTGGACATGAGCAGTAGAACGAGAACTGCAGCTTTAATTTGTTGGCGCTGTTCAATCAAACCGGAAGAACAAATCCTCCCTGAAGACTAAAACATATCTGACGGTGCTGATTGATTGTTGTGGTGAACAGTTGAGTGGTGCATCACTGTCAGAGCTGCTGAAGCAAGGAATTGGGCCAACTGGCAAGGCAAGGCAATTTTATTTGTAGAGCCCATTTTTACAAACAGTTTGTCTGAAAGGGCTTCACATGGCATCATAAGAACATCCTCTGCCCTCAGAGCCTCACATCGACTGAGGAGAAACTCCATAGAAAACCTTTAACAGGGAAAAATGGGAGAAACCTCAGGGTGAGGAGGGGAGGAGGATCCCTCACCCAGGAAGGACAGACGTGCAGGAGATGTTGGTACAGACAAGACAACAGTTTATAACACAGAATGTAAGAAACATGGAAATGTTAACAACAGCAGGAAGACACTCTGGTTTATCGATGCTAACAGAAGAGCTAACAGAGGAAGCTTGAGCTCCTTCCTGAGAGTTCTAGAGAGTTCCAGCCGCTCCGATCATGGCCGCTACACAGACACCTCTCAGTCACAGGACTCAGATAGAACTCCTCTGAGATAAACTGACTATTCAAAAGCACCCCCATCTGAACATGAACCACATAAGGAGAAGTGGAGAGAGGTGAAATGAAATCAAGGAGAACACCTCTGTACCTTCTGGGTCCTCATCTTCATCATCTTCGGGACCCTTTGCAAGTTTCTCCTTCAAGTTTTTCAACAGCTTCTGGAAATTATGATGAATATCGTTGATTTCAGCACTGAGGAGTGGCGTTGGGTTGATCACAATCTTGTTTGGGTCAACATAGTCTCTCAGCTTCCTGACAATGTATGAAGAGGTTCCAAATCAATAAACCATAGGTTATCATCAAAAAATTAAGTTCATATTGGTGTGAGACCGTCCAGGTGAAAAAAGAGCCAAAGGCCTCAAATTTAAATGTAAAATAACCAGGTTTCAAATCATCATTATTACAGAAGAAAGATGATTTCATGATTTTGGTGACAAATCAAACAGCATGTTTTATACTCAACTTGGGCAACTGCTCCACAGTACCGTGCAATGTAATGAGGGGGCAATGTTTCTTGATGTTGTTTGAATCATGTCGGAGATGGCAAGTTACGGAATACAAATACTTTGTTACTGCACTTAAGTAGAATATTCAGGTACTTTCTACTTTTGGAAGTATTTATTTCTCTAACAACTTTTATATACTGTATGTGTAGACAGATAGATAGCGGGCCAGGGTGGGATTTTTGATAGCCCCCAGACTCTTTGCCTGTACGTTGGGGTTTACATGGTGGACAAGAGGGTTGCTTCCCTGCGCCTTCGGGTCAGGGAACGAGTCCTGACTGTTGTCTGCGCTTATGAGCCGAACAGCAGTTCAGAGTACCCACCCTTTCGAGAGTCCCTGGGAATGGTGCTGGATGGTGCTCCGACTTACTGCCAACAACGCAAACCAGACTCTCACTCCTCTGATAAAAAGACTGAACGGCCCTTTGTAAGGGGCCATCCACCCCATTCTCCCTGAGTACCCCCCACAGGTGCTCCTGGGAACACGGTCATAAGCCTTCTCCAGATCAACAAAACATATGTGGACTGGTTGGGCAAACTCCCATGCCACCTGCAGCACCCTAGCGAGGGTGGAGAGCTGATCCATGGTTCCACGGCCGGGACGGAAACCACACAACTCCTCCTCGATCTGAGGTTCGACTACCGCCCTGACCCTCCTCTCCAGTACCCTGGTGTAGACCGTTCCAGGGAGGCTGAGCAGTGTGATCCCCCGAGAGCTGGAACACCCCTCTGGTCTCCTCTCTTAAAGATGGAGACCACCACCCTGGTCTGCCACTCCAAAGGCACCGCCCCCGATATCCGCGCAATGTTGCAGAGACGTGTCAACCAAGACAGCCCCACAACATCCAGAGCCTTGAGATACCCAGGGCTGATCTCATCCACCCCCGGAGCTCTGCTACCCCGGAGTGGCTTCGCTGGCTCAACAACTTCTGCCCCGGAGATTGGACCATTCCCCCTCTTTCTTACAATGGAGGTGGTCATTCCAACCTTATTTGAAGCCACTGCTCCCTGTTGCCTCGGACTGTGAAATATGAGGCACTAGCTTATTCATATTAGCTACATACTGAACCCTTTAAGAAATGACCAGAAGGACATTCAGGTAATGCAGTGGTCTATTACACTACACAGCAACATGGGGGCCCTTCATTAGGTTCCCCATGTTGCAAACGGCGTGGTTGAGCTGTGTAGACAGTTGGCTGTGTCTCCACATGGGAAAAAAATGAGAGTCTGCATCCTAATTATTGCACTAATGCCTCCCTTAGTCAATCAAAGGCTAGGGGGAATAGCATGATCCTCCCAGAAAAAGAGAGAAAGATGGGGAAAAGACAAAAAATGGATTCAGTAAAAACAGACTACCTAAAGAACATACCCCATTTTTAGATACAGTTTCTCCACTGTCTCCAACTTCAGTGGGGAGAGCAACGTCAGGTTGGTGAGACCTTCCAGCTTGGTGTGCATGTCTAGCATCTGTTGCCAGCTGTGATTGTTTCCAGGCTGTAAGTCATCACTATGGTGAGGGATGAAGGTTCTCATCCTCTGAGCAGCTCGCTGGACATCAGTGACACTTTCAGCCCAGAGGCTGGTGCAGGTGTGGCACTCCTCACAGGCCGGGAATGTTAAGTCGAAACCAGGGGCACACTCGTCACAGAAGATTCCAGTGACACCAATCCGACACATGCATTCACCAGTTTCAGAATCACATGAAGGACGCAGGGTTCCATCCAAGTTACAGTCACAAGCTGAGGACAAGATACACTGAGATTGAACTAAAGGACATAAACTTGTGGTGCACTAAGAGGTCAAATGTTTTCACTCACAGATACACTGCAGGTCCGGATTCCCAAAATGATTTTCTCCACATTCGTCACACTGTCTGCCTCCAAACTCAGGATGACAGGGACACTTGCCAGACACCTGGATACAAGATGGCAGTCTCAGTAACCTTGGTCATTATTTTGTACTAAAGCAGTTGGACTTGAGGTTCTGATGGACATTTCATCTTCTATACTGTAGCGCAGCACAATTGATTAAAATTTCATTGCAATTGCAATATGGGTCATTCCAAATCAGTCTGTTTATATAAAACACTGAGGTACTGCAAAGGCATCTTGCCTAAACATCATGTTCAACAAACTTAAGAGAATATGGCTTTGATTCAGATCCCCACAGTCACACCATCAACATTAGAATGAATTTTCAATGCAAATGAGAATAGTGGCGAAAAAACTCGCATTTCCTCTAATGTCATAAATAATTTTGGATTATCATTTGAAATAATCACAATTAGACATCTGGTCTAGAATGTGCAGCTCTTGTTTACTTCTACCCATTCACTTAGGGTCCGGACACTGAGCCTTGAGGGCAACTCCCATCTGAGAACTGCTCTCCATCTTTCGTCCCATCAATGGCAGGGTTTGTCACACCTTGAGAGTCAGTGTCATCACACACGAGTTGGTAGCCAACATGGTCATCATCTGATTATTGACTCACAAAGTATTAAGAATCCTCATGAGGTTCAGCGCTAGGGACTCTCCACAGCTATTCGCAACTTTACTTTTGGATGTGAAATGAAACAACTGAACCTAAAAAGTTCTCGTTGACATTCATGTTTCATCTCAGTGACATCACACCACAATTCAGGTGAACATGAGGTAAATGTGAAGAGATGGGATGGCACCAACATTTACAACAGAACAGTGTCATGATGTGCTTCTCTGAAATTAGTTGACCTTGTTGCAAGCATTAGAGAAAGAATTGACGGGGTCACAGCTGCAGGGTTGACAGCCCGATGTTCCATCTAGGTTCCAGTATCCATCCTCACATTCATCACAGAGGACACCCACCACACCCCTCCTGCAGGGACACTGGCCACTCGTCCTGTCACAGAAACAGGGACTTCCAAGAGGACACTGAAACACCTCAGTGCCTCGCCGATCACAGGAGCATTCTAGGAAATACATCACAAATATACTATGGTCAGTCACAAAATGTTCCTTTCTACAGTTAAGTCAATTCACATTACCTCTGCAGTCCTGCTCCAGGGCATTGCCATAGTAACCAGGTTTGCAGTATTGGCAGCTTGGTCCCATAGTGTTGTGGAGGCAGTGCAGACATTCTCCTGTCAGGCTGTTACAGGCGTGGCGGTCATCTGGGTCAATGTTGTTACTGCAGGAGCATTGCTCACAACGACTGCCTGGCAACATCAAGTCACCAAAGAAACCAGGGCTGCATCTGTCACAGCGTGGACCTTAAAACCACAAAACAAAACCTGAACTCATCCAAATTAGCCTGAAAATATCTGAAAATTCCTGAATAAACCTGAAATTTCCTGAATAAATCAGAACTCACCTGAGCTAACCTAAACATACCTGAACTCACCTGAGCTCACCTAAACACACCTGCGCTCCCTTGAACTCACCTGAATAAACCTTAATTCAGATGAGTTAAGAAAAAAGAAAATAGAGAAAGAGATCAGAGGTAGCTCTTACCTGTGTGCCCTTTCCTGCATTCACAGGCCAGACTGAGGGATTTGGGATCATATTGGCAAGAAGTGGCAAAGAATCTTCCGCTACTCTGAACATCTGGACATAGACATGGCTTGCAGGGCTGTCTGGTGATGGGGTTACCATAGTAACCATCCACACACCTGCATCAATAGCACAGGTGTGAGTCATCAGAGCAGAATTCTGATTTTTTTTCAAGTGTATTTCAATGGTGATGCATTCTGACTCAATCTCAAGCAGGTAACTTCTTGTGAATGTGTTTCACGGCTGCTTGTGATAATTGTCAAGAATCAACTAGATTAATCAGATCAGAGACATTCCTTTTTTCAGCCATATTATATTTTTCCATGTCATAAACTCAAGGGGGAAGGCTTCTAAAACCAGATTATATTGGGACAAACAAATGACAAATCCAGAGCAGAAGTATCCATTAATATAGAGTTCTGGGACCCCCTGGTGGAATAAAATTGCAACCTACCTCAGAAGATGTGTTTTGAAGCTGACAGGCCTTTGTGAATTGACCCGTTAGTGTGAGTCTGCTTTCTCCCATATGGAAACTGTTAAGTCCAAGTACAGATCCACAATAACTGATGAACACCTATCAACCTGCAACTGGTGCTCTGACGATGAGAAACTAGCTGCCTCATTTCAGAGCCTGAAGGCCCACTAAGGGGCAAATGTACATTTATTTCCACTTGTCTTACTTGGATAATGACCTCTTATTTGGCCATACTTTGGTTTAGTTCTCTATTTTGTGTGTGTGTTTTTTTTTTTTTTTTTATATGTGTGTGCGTGTGTTTGTGTGTGCATGTGGTTGTGTGTGTACGTGTGTGTGTATTTGTGTGTATGTTTGCAATGCTGAAACAGGAGTGGCAGATCTCAGCAGACTGACAACTTTAAGTGTAGATCTTGGTTCAAAAATGGTTGGGCACCCCTGCATTAGCAGATCTACATAAAAAAGTAATATATCTTTATGATCTAATTTTTTGTGCTCCAATTGCATGTTCCCAATGTTTCACTTGCCACTACTCTACAGGACCACCAGTCACAATGAGGAGGTGGAGTTTTCCTGGATCTTTGGTACTTTTCATTAGAGTGTTTAGTGGTACCACCTGTCACAGTGTGGTCCGGTAGCATCTTCCCTGCAGCTCAGACACTCTCCACTTTGTTCATCACAAGTTTCCGACAGTCCGTTGCATTCACATGGCTGACAGACAGGGAAAGCCCAGAATCCCACCTGACAGCGATCACAGCGACGGCCTGTGACTTCTGAACGACAAGCACACTGACCTCCGACTGGGTCACACTGCTGTGACACTGAGCCCTGGGGGTCACACTCACATGCTGCAGGGAACAAAATCGGCATGGACAGAGTATCAAATGTTTGCAGCTGTAGGAGGAAGTTCCTGTGTCCTGTGCTAGTTTCTTACATTTGCAGCCATCGAAACCAAAGTCAAAGGTCAGAGGTGCACATGTATCACAGCAGCGGCCAATCACATTAGGTTTGCATTCACAGATTCCACCTATTTTACTGCAGGAAGGTCCAAGGGAACCCTCCATGTTACACTCGCAACCTGTCAACAGCAGTAGAACAGAGATTAACAGCAGAACTGACACACGACAAAACTGTTGTGGCATTACAGTTTGTCATATGACATGTGCAAAGTGATGCCCCAAGCAGCAAGGAAGAGAAGACAAAGTAAAACATTTTTGTAATGACAGGACTGAGGCTTAGGATTGTGGCCAGCACAGTACTAAGAGATGGTGATAGCAATTTGCAATGGGGGCAAGCAGAGAAGAAGAGCTGATACAGGAAAGCTCATTATTTAACATATTTATGTGGAATTTGACACCTGACACTTGATGTCTAACTGTTAGTACATTCTTTTTAAAGCTGGACACAAAAAGTTAAAACTCAGTTATTACTAACAGCAACAAGCTTTTTTTTATCCAGTTCAGGTATTCGTGGACCACCCCCCACCCCCACTGGATTCATGTTAAAATGTTAAAACACTTACGGGTGGCTCCATAAATATGTGCCGACAAGCCCACAACTAGACCCTCACATACTTCCACCAGTGACTTGTGTGAGCCAGGTTCATCAGCCAATCCAATGCAACGAAAGTGGCGCAATGACTCCAGGTCACCGTGGGAGCAGAAGTTGTGGATGGATTTGATGCTAGGAATCAAAGCCATCTGAAAGATTTAATGGACCATAAGATTCATTGCAGAATCCATCTGACCACAATTCACAGATGGAGGAATCCAACACTGACACTCTGCTATAGGCTTATGACTTGTTGTCTTTGCTAAAGTGTGACTGGCCGATTACTGTTAGAGGGATTAGACTGTTGAATTGTCAGTGAGGCTGCCTGTCTTTGCCTCCCTTTGTCCTGCTGGAGAATTCGGCTTGATTCAAGTCACATCTTGTAAGATGCATTCATGTGATCCTAATGTTGAGTCTAGCACTGAGTCTAGTGTTGAGTCTCAGGTTAAGTTGAGTGTCAATGTGGGGTTGAGTCTAGCATTGACTCCAGCATACAGTCTTGGGTTGATTCGAGCATCGTATCTACCAGACAGTCTCTGGTTGAGTCTAAATTTGAGTCTAGCATTGAGTCTAGCGTTGATAAGTGGGTTGACTATCGTGTTGAGTCTAGCATTGAGTCTAGCATTGAGTCTTGGGCTGAGGTTAGCACTGAGTCTACTGTTAAGGTTAGCATTGAGTCTAGTGTTGAGGTTAGAATTGAGTCCTGGGTTGAGTTTAGCATTGAGTCTTGGGTTGAGGTTAGTGTTGAGGTTAGCATTGAGTCTTGGGTTGAGTCTAGTGTTGAAGTTAGCATTGAGTCTTGGGTTGAGTCTAGTGTTGAGGTTAGCATTGAGTCTTGGGTTGAGTCTAGTGTTGAGGTTAGCATTGAGTCTTGGGTTGAGTCTAGTGTTGAGAATAGCATTGAGTCTTGGGTTGAGTCTTGGGTTGAGGTTAGCATTGAGTCTTGGGTTGAGTCTAGTGTTGAGGTTAGCGTTGAGTCTTGGGTTGAGGTTAGCACTGAGTCTTGTGTTGAGTCTGGTGTTGAGGTTAGCATTGAGTCTTGGGTTGAGTCTAGTGTTGAGGTTAGCATTGAGTCTTGGGTTGAGGTTAGCATTGAGTCTTGGGTTGAGTCTAGTGTTGAGGTTAGCATTAAGTCTAGTGTTGAGGTTAGCACTGAGTCTTGGTTTGAGGTTAGCATTGAGTCTTGGGTTGAGTCTAGTGTTGAGGTTAGCATTGAGTCTTGGGTTGAGGTTAGCATTGAGTCTTGGGTTGAGGTTAGCACTGAGTCTTGGGTTGAGTCTAGGGTTGAGGTTAGCATTGAGTCTTGGGTTGAGGTTAGCATTGAGTCTTGGGTTGAGTCTAGTGTTCAGGTTAGCATTGAGTCCAGTGTTCAGGTTAGCACTGAGTCTTGGGTTGAGTCTAGTGTTGAGGTTAGCATTGAGTCTTGGGTTGAGTCTAGTGTTGAGGTTAGCATTGAGTCTTGGGTTGAGGTTAGCATTGAGTCTTGGGTTGAGTCTAGTGTTGAGGTTTGCATTGAGTCTTGGGTTGAGGTAAGCATTGAGTTTTGGGTTGAGGTGAGCATTGAGTCTTGGGTTGAGTCTAGTGTTGAGGTTAGCATTGAGTCTAGTGCTGAGGTTAGCATTGAGTCTTGGGTTGAGTCTTGGGTTGAGGTTAGCATTGAGTCTTGGGTTGAGTCTAGTGTTGAGGTTAGCATTGAGTCTTGGGTTGAGGTTAGCATTGAGTTTTGGGTTGAGGTTAGCATTGAGTCTTGGGTTGAGTCTAGGGTTGAGGTTAGCATTGAGTCTTGGGTTGAGGTTAGCATTGAGTCTTGGGTTGAGTCTAGTGTTGAGGTTAGCATTGAGTCTAGTGCTGAGGTTAGCACTGAGTCTTGGGTTGAGGTTAGCATTGAGTCTTGGGTTGAGTCTAGTGTTGAGGTTAGCATTGAGTCTTGGGTTGAGGTTAGCACTGAGTCTTGGGTTGAGTCTAGTGTTGAGGTTAGCATTGAGTCTTGGGTTGAGTCTAGTGTTGAGGTTAGCATTGAGTCTTGGGTTGAGGTTAGCATTGAGTGTTGGGTTGAGTCTAGTGTTGAGGTTTCCATTGAGTCTTGGGTTGAGACTAGTGTTTAAGTTAGCATTGAGTCTTGGGTTGAGGTTAGCATTGAGTTTTGGGATGAGGTTAGCATTGAGTCTTGGGTTGAGTTTAGTGTTGAGGTTAGCATTGAGTCTTGGGTTGAGTCTAGTGTTAAGGTTAGCATTGAGTCTTGAGTTGAGTCTAGTGTTGAGGTTAGCATTGAGTCTTGGGTTGAGTCTAGTGTTGAGGTTAGCATTGAGTCTTGGGTTGAGTCTAGTGTTCAGGTTAGCATTGAGTCTTGGGTTGAGTCTTGGGTTGAGTCTAGGGTTGAGGTTAGCATTGAGTCTTGGGTTGAGGTTAGCATTGAGTCTTGGTTGAGTCTAGTGTTGAGGTTAGCATTGAGTCTAGTGTTGAGGTTAGCACTGAGTCTTGGGTTGAGGTTAGCACTGAGTCTTGGGTTGAGGTTAGCATTGAGTCTTGGGTTGAGTCTAGTGTTGAGGTTTGCATTGAGTCTTGGGTTGAGACTAGTGTTGAATTTAGCATTGAGTCTTGGGTTGAGGTTAGCATTGAGTCTTGGGTTGAGGTTAGTGTTGAGGTTAGCATTGAGTCTTGGGTTGAGTCTAGTGTTCAGGTTAGCATTGAGTCTAGTGTTCAGGTTAGCACTGAGTCTTGGGTTGAGTCTAGTGTTCAGGTTAGCATTGAGTCCTGGGTTGAGTCTAGTGTTGAGGTTAGCATTGAGTCTTGGGTTGAGGTTAGCATTGAGTCTTGGGTTGAGTCTAGTGTTGAGGTTAGCATTGAGTCTTGGGTTGAGGTTAGCACTGAGTCTTGGGTTGAGTCTAGTGTTGAGGTTAGCATTGAGTCTTGGGTTGAGTCTAGTGTTGAGGTTAGCATTGAGTCTTGGGTTGAGGTTAGCATTGAGTGTTGGGTTGAGTCTAGTGTTGAGGTTTCCATTGAGTCTTGGGTTGAGACTAGTGTTTAAGTTAGCATTGAGTCTTGGGTTGAGGTTAGCATTGAGTTTTGGGATGAGGTTAGCATTGAGTCTTGGGTTGAGGTTAGTGTTGAGGTTAGCATTGAGTCTTGGGTTGAGTCTAGTGTTGAGGTTAGCATTGAGTCTTGAGTTGAGTCTAGTGTTGAGGTTAGCATTGAGTCTTGGGTTGAGTCTAGTGTTGAGGTTAGCATTGAGTCTTGGGTTGAGTCTAGTGTTGAGGTTAGCATTGAGTCTTGGGTTGAGTCTTGGGTTGAGTCTAGGGTTGAGGTTAGCATTGAGTCTTGGGTTGAGGTTAGCATTGAGTCTTGGTTGAGTCTAGTGTTGAGGTTAGCATTGAGTCTAGTGTTGAGGTTAGCACTGAGTCTTGGGTTGAGGTTAGCACTGAGTCTTGGGTTGAGGTTAGCATTGAGTCTTGGGTTGAGTCTAGTGTTGAGGTTTGCATTGAGTCTTGGGTTGAGACTAGTGTTGAATTTAGCATTGAGTCTTGGGTTGAGGTTAGCATTGAATTTTGGGATGAGGTTAGCATTGAGTCTTGGGTTGAGGTTAGTGTTGAGGTTAGCATTGAGTCTTGGGTTGAGTCTAGTGTTCAGGTTAGCATTGAGTCTAGTGTTCAGGTTAGCACTGAGTCTTGGGTTGAGTCTAGTGTTCAGGTTAGCATTGAGTCCTGGGTTGAGTCTAGTGTTGAGGTTAGCATTGAGTCTTGGGTTGAGGTTAGCATTGAGTGTTGGGTTGAGTCTAGTGTTGAGGTTTGATTGAGTCTTGGGTTGAGGTAAGCATTGAGTCTTGGGTTGAGGCTAGTGTTGAGGTTAGCATTAAGTCTAGTGTTGAGATTAGCATTGAGTCTTGGTTTGAGTTTAGCATTGAGTCTTGGGTTGAGTCTAGTGTTGAGGTTAGCATTGAGTCTTGGGTTGAGGTTAGCATTGAGTCTTGGGTTGAGTCTAGTGTTGAGGTTAGCATTGAGTCTAGTGCTGAGGTTAGCACTGAGTCTTGGGTTGAGGTTAGCATTGAGTCTTGGGTTGAGTCTAGTGTTGAGGTTAGCATTGAGTCTTGGGTTGAGGTTAGCACTGAGTCTTGGGTTGAGTCTAGTGTTGAGGTTAGCATTGAGTCTTGGGTTGAGTCTAGTGTTGAGGTTAGCATTGAGTCTTGGGTTGAGGTTAGCATTGAGTGTTGGGTTGAGTCTAGTGTTGAGGTTTCCATTGAGTCTTGGGTTGAGACTAGTGTTTAAGTTAGCATTGAGTCTTGGGTTGAGGTTAGCATTGAGTTTTGGGATGAGGTTAGCATTGAGTCTTGGGTTGAGTTTAGTGTTGAGGTTAGCATTGAGTCTTGGGTTGAGTCTAGTGTTAAGGTTAGCATTGAGTCTTGAGTTGAGTCTAGTGTTGAGGTTAGCATTGAGTCTTGGGTTGAGTCTAGTGTTGAGGTTAGCATTGAGTCTTGGGTTGAGTCTAGTGTTCAGGTTAGCATTGAGTCTTGGGTTGAGTCTTGGGTTGAGTCTAGGGTTGAGGTTAGCATTGAGTCTTGGGTTGAGGTTAGCATTGAGTCTTGGTTGAGTCTAGTGTTGAGGTTAGCATTGAGTCTAGTGTTGAGGTTAGCACTGAGTCTTGGGTTGAGGTTAGCACTGAGTCTTGGGTTGAGGTTAGCATTGAGTCTTGGGTTGAGTCTAGTGTTGAGGTTTGCATTGAGTCTTGGGTTGAGACTAGTGTTGAATTTAGCATTGAGTCTTGGGTTGAGGTTAGCATTGAGTCTTGGGTTGAGGTTAGTGTTGAGGTTAGCATTGAGTCTTGGGTTGAGTCTAGTGTTCAGGTTAGCATTGAGTCTAGTGTTCAGGTTAGCACTGAGTCTTGGGTTGAGTCTAGTGTTCAGGTTAGCATTGAGTCCTGGGTTGAGTCTAGTGTTGAGGTTAGCATTGAGTCTTGGGTTGAGGTTAGCATTGAGTCTTGGGTTGAGTCTAGTGTTGAGGTTAGCATTGAGTCTTGGGTTGAGGTTAGCACTGAGTCTTGGGTTGAGTCTAGTGTTGAGGTTAGCATTGAGTCTTGGGTTGAGTCTAGTGTTGAGGTTAGCATTGAGTCTTGGGTTGAGGTTAGCATTGAGTGTTGGGTTGAGTCTAGTGTTGAGGTTTCCATTGAGTCTTGGGTTGAGACTAGTGTTTAAGTTAGCATTGAGTCTTGGGTTGAGGTTAGCATTGAGTTTTGGGATGAGGTTAGCATTGAGTCTTGGGTTGAGGTTAGTGTTGAGGTTAGCATTGAGTCTTGGGTTGAGTCTAGTGTTGAGGTTAGCATTGAGTCTTGAGTTGAGTCTAGTGTTGAGGTTAGCATTGAGTCTTGGGTTGAGTCTAGTGTTGAGGTTAGCATTGAGTCTTGGGTTGAGTCTAGTGTTGAGGTTAGCATTGAGTCTTGGGTTGAGTCTTGGGTTGAGTCTAGGGTTGAGGTTAGCATTGAGTCTTGGGTTGAGGTTAGCATTGAGTCTTGGTTGAGTCTAGTGTTGAGGTTAGCATTGAGTCTAGTGTTGAGGTTAGCACTGAGTCTTGGGTTGAGGTTAGCACTGAGTCTTGGGTTGAGGTTAGCATTGAGTCTTGGGTTGAGTCTAGTGTTGAGGTTTGCATTGAGTCTTGGGTTGAGACTAGTGTTGAATTTAGCATTGAGTCTTGGGTTGAGGTTAGCATTGAATTTTGGGATGAGGTTAGCATTGAGTCTTGGGTTGAGGTTAGTGTTGAGGTTAGCATTGAGTCTTGGGTTGAGTCTAGTGTTCAGGTTAGCATTGAGTCTAGTGTTCAGGTTAGCACTGAGTCTTGGGTTGAGTCTAGTGTTCAGGTTAGCATTGAGTCCTGGGTTGAGTCTAGTGTTGAGGTTAGCATTGAGTCTTGGGTTGAGGTTAGCATTGAGTGTTGGGTTGAGTCTAGTGTTGAGGTTTGATTGAGTCTTGGGTTGAGGTAAGCATTGAGTCTTGGGTTGAGGCTAGTGTTGAGGTTAGCATTAAGTCTAGTGTTGAGATTAGCATTGAGTCTTGGTTTGAGTTTAGCATTGAGTCTTGGGTTGAGTCTAGTGTTGAGGTTAGCATTGAGTCTTGGGTTGAGGTTAGCATTGAGTTTTGGGTTGAGGTTAGCATTGAGTCTTGGGTTGAGTCTAGTGTTGAGGTTAGCATTGAGTCTTGGGTTGAGTTTAGCATTGAGTCTTGGGTTGAATCTAGTGTTGAGGTTAGCATTGAGTCTAGTGTTGAGGTTAGCACTGAGTCTTGGGTTGAGGTTAGCACTGAGTCTTGGGTTGAGTCTAGTTTTGAGGTTAGCATTGAGTCTTGGGTTGAGTCTAGTGTTGAGGTTAGCATTGAGTCTTGGGTTGAGGTTAGCATTGAGTCTTGGGTTGAGTCTAGTGTTGAGGTTTGCATTGAGTCTTGGGTTGAGACTAGTGTTGAAGTTAGCATTGAGTCTTGGGTTGAGGTTAGCATTGAGTTTTGGGATGAGGTTAGCATTGAGTCTTGGGTTGAGTCGAGTGTTGAAGTTAGCATTGAGTCTAGTGTTGAGGTTAGCGTTGAGTCTTGGGTTCAGGTTAGCTTTGAGTCTTGGGTTGAGTCTAGTGTTGAGGTTAGCATTGAGTCTTGGGTTGAGGTTAGCATTGAGTCTTGGGTTGAGGCTAGTGTTGAGGTTAGCACTGAGTCTTGGGTTGAGGTTAGCACTGAGTCTTGGGTTGAGTCTAGTGTTGAGGTTTGCATTAATCTTGGGTTGAGTCTAATGTTGAGGTTAGCATTGTGTCTTGGGTAGAGGTTAGCACTGAGTCTTGGGTTGAGGTTAGCATTGAGTTTTGGTTTGAGGTTAGCATTGAGTTTTGGGTTGAGTCTAGTGTTGAGGTTAGCATTGAGTCTTGGGTTGAGGTTAGCATTGAGTCTTGGGTTGAGGTTAGCATTGAGTCTTGGGTTGAGTCTAGTGTTGAGGTTTGCATTGAGTCTTGGGTTGAGTCTAGTGTTGAGGTTATCATTGAGTCGAGTGTTGAGGTTAGCACTGAGTCTTGGGTTGAGGTTAGCACTGAGTCTTGGGTTGAGTCTAGTGTTGAGGTTAGCATTGAGTCTTGGGTTGAGGTTAGCATTGAGTCTTGGGTTGAGTCTAGTGTTGAGGTTACCATTGAGTCCTCACCGAGTCAACCAGGATGTGAGAGGAGCCATCAGATGCAGCAGGTTTATCAAAGTTTATGTCCACAAAGTACTGTGCTCCTGCATTTAGACACATGGAAGATTCCACAATGCCACGCCTGTATAAAAAAACAAAAACAAAAAATAAAACAAACCTGAACACAAATATCAAGCTTATATGGCTAATATTAATAATATTAACACAAGATGGAAAAGACCAAAGACAAACATTGATGATGATTTTTATTCTTTTTTTCCCTCATTTAATCCTTGTTCCTCATGTGTATGTTGTGTTCCTGACTGTTCATGTGGAGTTGTGGGCCTAGGAAGCAGGATTAGAGGGTTAGTTAGTTGATCTTTAGGCTCAGTTTCGAATTTTCTCTGCTATGAAGGTGGTGGAATTTTTTTTTAGCTGAATATATCACCATAGTAACATACTGAACAGAGCTAATGTGGCCCAGAGCTGCCCAGGAGCTAAAAAAACAAGTTAAAAACTCCTCTCATGAACCAATCACATTTCAGAGACAGAGTCTTCATCATTCATCAGTCGATAATTTTACACCAGTCTGCCATTGTGTGAATTTGAGCCCCCATGAGTACTCCTAGCAACTAAGAGTGAGATGGTCAGCTGTTTTCAGCTACTGCATCACAACTGAACTGTCATTTGAAGTCTGTGTGTCATCTCACCTGGAATCTCCACGAAGAATCAAAGTTTTACTTCCTGTCAGGTCGCCGCTGCAGACACTGTCACCCGGCACCAGAATGATGATTGTGACAGAGGCAAGCCAATCAGAAGTTGACTGCAAAGGAAGATCCATATATGTCAGAGCGATGCCATAGAGAAATATGATCAACAAAAAACAGCTCTATATAATCTATCAAGAAATCTTTGACTCCGCCACAGTGTGTTTTATTAATACTATTGATTATATATATATATGTGTGTGTATATATATATACATATATATATATACTCACACACTCATATAATGTATGTATACATACATTTATGTGAGTGTGTGAGTATACATATATATATATATATACATATATATACTCACACACTCATATAAATGTATGTATACATACATTATATGAGTGTGTGAGTATATATATGTATATATATATACTCACACACTCATATAAATGTATGTATACATACATATACACATATATGAGGAAAGCATGTTTTTTAAAATTGATTTCAAATTTATAAATGATAACTTAATAAATTAGCTGTAAATTTAATCATGTATATGATATACCACATGATATATATATACACACAACTATATACATACATATACAAACACATATATGTATATGTGTACACTGTATATATACACACATATATTAATATAGACATAAATACATATATAAATAGGTATATATACATAAAATACATACCTTTATGTACATATATACTTATATATACATATGCATACATATGTACACATATACATATGTATACATATGCATACATATGCACACAAACATATATCCACACTACACACACACTACACTACACACTACACACACACATATACATATATATACGTGTATATATACATATATATACATATATACACATATATACGTGTGTATATATATACATATACATACACATATATACATATATACATATATGTATATATGTATATATACATATATACATATATATGCCATATATACGTATATATATACATACATGTATATATATACACACATATATACACACACACATATATATAAATATATATATAAATATATATATTTATATATATATATATATATATATATATATATATATATATATATATATATATATATATATATATATGGCTGCAGGTATAGGCTCCATATTAAAAAAAGTAATGATAATTTTCCTCACTTCTGGCTCATAGTTGATTATCAGCCGGTAATCCATCGAAGAAGGAAGATTGTCAATTGTGAACCGTAATCCTGCCCCCTCCAACACTCTGACCAATCCCAGGCCAGTCCATGTGATCGGTTGATCAGCTGTCGTCTGCCGGGGGAGGATCTGCAGGGCGTGACCAGGGTACAGAGGGATGCTGCTCTGCAGCAGGGGGAACGAGACAATGATCAGATTGGCTCCTGATTAGCAGCGTCGAACAGGGACATCAAATGTCCTCCCTGTGCTACCTGTCGCTGTCTCCTCCTCCGGTGGCGGGTGTCCTGGTGAGCCCCACGTACCAGGACCAGTCGTCCATTAGAGATCTTGAAGTCATAGCCCTGTTGTCTGAAAAATTGCTCACACTGTGGCAGTAGTGCTGGGTTCAGCTGACAAAAGAAAGACACATTAAAACTAATTAGAAATGGCCTCTCTACCTCCAATCCATGCCAGCATCAAAAACACATCCAATACACATCAAAAAAATCTCAAACAGTCCATTGACACGTCCATTATACGTCAAACATGCTTCTAATAAACATCAGACACACGTCAAACAATGGTCCAAAGATGACATTAAACATGTCAAACATATGTCAAAATCAAGTTAAAGACACATCAAACACACTTCACACTACAACCTCCTGTCGAACACATCCAGCACACATCAAACATAGTTCAAACACACATCAGACAGACAAGACAACCTCACATCAAGCATACAAAAAACATGTCCAACAAATATCAACCACACATCAAACACATATAAAACACCTTAAACAAGAATCCAAAAATGTCTTCATACACATACATATATAAACATACATCAACACACATATATATATATATATATATATATACACACACACACACACATATATGCACTCATATACACACACATATATATACACATATATACATACATATATATACACATATATACATACACACATACATATATATACACATATATACATACACACACATACATATATATATACACATATATATACACACACACATATATATGTATATATATATACACACACACACACATATATATATACACATATATATATATATATATATATATATACACACACACACACACATATATATACACACATATATCGTACGGCAAACACACATCCAACACATATCAAACACAGGTCGTCACATACTAAACACACGCAAAACACATGTCCAGCATACTTCACTCAAATAGATATTAACAAATCAAACACTCATCCAAAACGTCAAATAAACACAAATGAAATATATGGGAAACATTCATCAAACACATGTCCAACATATTTCAAACACTCAATACACCCTTCAAACACATGTTGAACACCACACTGCAAAGACACAAAACACACAAAAAAACAAACATCAAACACAAGTCAAACACTCCTTAAAAGACACCACAAAAACTAACATCAAATGCTTACTATTACAAACACAGGTCATCAAACATCTAATGATCAAAAACACATGTTAAGCACACACCAAAAACATGGCCAACATTCTTCAGAAATACATAAAACACTTAAAAAATACATCCAACACATTAAACACTCTGCAAAGACAAGTCAAAACATACGGCAAACACGCGTCCAACACATGCTCAACACACTTCCAACACACATCAACACATGTCCAGCGTACTTTAAACATACATCAAACATGCTTGAAACACATATCCACCATGCATCAAAAATTTGTTAAAAAGCATGATCAAACACGTCAAACATACTTCAAACAGCTCATACTCACCAAACACTGGTCCAACACACATAAAGAACATTACAAATGCATGTCCAATATAATTCAAACACACATGTAAGCAGCTTAGAACATGTGAAAGACACATAAAACATCTGAAATTCACATCAATCATAAACATGTCAAACACAAATCAAATATATGTGCAAACACACCTCAAACACATATCCATACCATGTTTAACACACATCAAAGACATGGGAGTGCAACACACATGTGGAGTGGTAAAAAAAAGCCATTTTGCGCTGGCCTCTAATACACACTAGAGCAGAAGAAGATGATGGAGTAGGTGGAGTGAAAGAAGGGCTCCCTCCATCCAGGGGCTCAGCGAGCTCTGCCTCGTACAGGAAGTAGTCCAGAGAAGGCAGGAAATAGCCAGGGGCAGGGGCATCACAGCGCCGTCCTACCATGTTGGGTAAACAATGACACTGGCCATCCTCCGGAGAACACCTGAGGACACAGGAAGTGGAATGGAATGTGTTGTGGTGGTGATGTCATCCTGTCATGTGGGCAGAGTTCACCAAACAGCTGAGAGGAGAACCCTGTCAATGTTGAAAAATAAACTATCAACTAAAGGGGACCACACCCAGATGATATGAACAGAGATCATTTATCAGCTGGCTCCTCCCCAATGACCCATCACTAACTCAGCTACAGACCCTGATCTCAGTTTCCCATAAGAACTCATTCAATAACTGACCAGAACACACTTTTTCCTGTTTGCCATCTTTCTTCCTCTGTTTGTCCTGCTTTGAAGTCAAGTACGTCAAGTTGGCAGTCTGCTTCTCTTTTGTGTTTTCTCTTGAAGTCAACTGGCAGTCTGATGGGTTCCAAGACCCTCTTAGTTGGAAAATTTGCTGTTTTAATGTTTCAAGTCAGTGAAATCAGAATGGAAGAGAGGGCAAAACATACATGGATCCATGAGCTCCCCCCACATTACAGTCGCACGGTGAACATCTGAGTGCAGAGTTTCCCAGACCCCAGAAACCTGTCTAAGTACACAAAAAAACACACACAACACAACACCACAGAAGAGTTCTTTTCTTTGAACATAAAAAGTCATTATCACGTGTGAGTTTTAATTTTAGGAGCTGTAGGCAGATGTCAGAGAACAGGCCATGAACCTACCACACACCGATCGCACAGTGCTCCACTCGCGAGATGCTCACATTCACAGCTTCCTGTCAATGGGTCACATGAACCAATGCTGCCCATCACATGGCACCTGCACACTGTACAACACACCCACACACCCACACACACACACACACACACACACTCACACACACACACACACACACACACACACACACACACACACACACACACACAGAAAACATCAAATTATTATTTAAGTATGAAAATTAAGATATCGTCCTCCAAATCTGAGCTCAATAATTCTTACTCTGACAGCCAGCAGGGTCGTCAGGTTTCAGACCAAAGAAACCATGTTTGCAGCGGTCGCAGCGTTGCCCCTCCACGTTTTCCTTACACACACACTCACCGCTCAGCGGGTTACAGAACCCTCCACCCTGTGAACCGGCCGGGTCGCAGTCACATGCTGAAACACAGAATGACCAACCTTTACTCACATTCAGCTGTAGGAGTCAATGAATAACGCACTGGTGTCACACTTTCATACCCACAAAATAATTGGGCTTGGGTTAGTTGATGATGGATAAGATACCCACTGCTCTGCCTTTATACCTGCTGCTCTCTCAGCCTTCATACCCGTTGTCCATGGACTGAATGTTGCAACTTTGGTTTTCAGCAAATGGAAGCAACCCTATTTGTACAAGGGAATGGAGCTGGAGAGGAGCAAGGGTTGGATCTGATAGACACACAGGTTGCCAAGGTGACATGTCGCACTCAAGATAGCCAGACCCATAATGAAAAACCTGGTGTATTGAAGACACTAAATGTAGACTGAAACCATAAATAAGGGATCTATGTAATAAGACTGAGGACTTTTCCTGCATTCAGGCTTCTTGATGAGTTTGTGTTCAACTGAAATCGAAACAAAGATAATGAGAGTAAATGCAAATAAAGGCTCACGTATGCATCCGTGTGGGTCGTCTGGTGCTCTCTGTGGATCCTGGTAGAGAGAAGGACGACACTGCTCACACTGAGGCCCTGCCCTGTCATGGCGGCAGTTATCACACACACCACCACTTCCTGTTGCCTCAAAACGAGTGGCATCAAAGTGACAAATGTCCGAATGGCCGTGGCAGTTACACCCTGATGGAGAGGTGTGGTTAGGATGCATTTATCAATTGAACATGGCAACATGCTGATCTGGTGTCTCTTTAAGATGTTCTCGTACATTCTTTCTGTTCTGGACCATCAGACAATGTGATTATTATAAACATATACTCTATCCCAGTGGTTCAGTCAAGCCCACTCACCTTGTTTTATAGAATTGATACAATTAATATTTGTTACATTGATTACACAAATATTTAATAATAAAACACAAAGATGCCACTATTATTTAACTTTGTTATTTGAAGTGACAAAAGCGGCCCAGTGGAGCAGTGGTCCTCACTGTGGCCCCCCAGCAAGAAGGTTGTGGGTGGAGCCCCGGCTGCCGCACGGGGTCTTTCTGTGTGAGTCTGCATGTTCTCCCTGTTCCTGCTGGGTTCTCTCTGGTACTCCAGCTTCCTCCACAGTCCAAAGACATCAAGAGGGGACCAGGTTAATCCAGACTCTAAATTGACCGTAGGCGTGGCTGGGAGAGCCAATGGTTGTCTGTCTCTATGTGTTGGCCCTGCCATGGACTGGTGACCTGTCAGGGTGAATCCCGCCTCTCACCCGAAAGCCACTGGGATAGGCTCCACCCCCCCTCCCGCGACCCTTAACTGGAATAAAAGGAAGAAAATGGATGGATGATGGATTTGAGGTGACAAGGAACTAAATAAATCTAGTCAGTTTCATTTGTATCGCACCGAATCACAACAAAAGTTCTCTCATGACTCTTTACAAGTAGAGCAGGTCTAGAACCAGTTAGTTCAGTTCCCCATGATTCAGAACACCTGAGACAGAGCACCTGAGATAAAACACCTGAGACAGAACATCGAAGACAGAAATCCTGAGACAGAACACCGGAGATGGACTACCTCAGACTGAACACCTTAGACAGAATATCTAAGACAGAACATCTGAGATAAAACGCCTGAGACAGACTCTCTTTGACAGAATGTCTAAGATGATTCACCTGAGAACATCAAAGACAGAACACCTGAGAAAAAACATCTAAGACTGAACAGCTGTGACAGAACCATCCATCCCTCCATGTTCTCCCTCTTCTCCTGTTGAGGGTGGTGGGGGTGGAGCCTATCCCAGCAGCCTTCCCCCTGGACAGGTCACCAGTCCATGGCAGGGCCAACACATAGAGACAGACAACCATTGGCTCTCCCAGCCACGCCTACGGTCAATTTAGAGTCTGGATTAACCTCGTCCCAGATACTGGGAGTGCTTTGAAAAACATGAAGACATAATGTTTCAAGAAGTAATTACCAATTGAAATTTGTTGTGTATCATGCTTAGACATCTGTAGCTATACCAAAGTAAAATTGAATTATTCCTCCAATTGATGAGGCGTAGAAAGACTTTTGAGGACTCAAGAGGGTCAACAAACCCACTTTGAGACCCTGAGTTGTGCAATGAGTGAAAACATTTACTCCTGCAGACTTCTGTAGCATGTTCTCCTCCAGGCCTCCAGGGGGAGTCGTGGTGAAAGTCCTGGCACTGCTCACAGTTTTCTCCCGCTGTGTTGTGCTGACAGACACATTGACCATGGACCTTAAGGACAGAGGACAAATCAGCTCATTTCTGATCAAAAGACACCTTCGACACTTCCCCCTAAAACTGTTTTTAGAGACCAGTCAAGCAGCTCTGCAGATGCAGAAGATGTCAAACATAGATCTCAAAAAGTAGTCAGTGACTAGTTATTCAACGAGATTAGGGTCATGTGATCAGACTCAACACTCACTGCTTCACAGCTAACTGGGTTTTCAGTATGTTGTCTTCTTGTTGCCTTGACTACGTATCTCAGCCTTAAACACTTGTAGTTTTTCCTCTATCTCCACTTTTACACAGAAACGTTATCATGGCACCATAAAACGGACTTGACATCTATGAAATTTGGCTTGTTTACTCAGAACCACACAATGCCAGTATCATGCCAACACAGCCTGAGAATTTATTATGTGCCCCCGTATTCCTCAATAGAGGAGCAACAGAGTTTTGAAATAGCAGCTCCACCTTCCCATGGGTCCTTTCACAGCCATGTGACGACATCTGCTGGTGGGTCAGAGGTGCATCCGTTCTCCTTTGATATCGTTGGTGAGGCTTAACAACGCTATCGTATTTCTACCCTGAAAATGCTGTGTGTAAGAGACTTGTGAAGTTTGACATTTGTCCAAAACAAACATCATGCTGATGGAAGAAAATGACGCTTTAACTTGTTTCACCCAGTTGCAGAAATGGGATCTGGTCCATACCATGCCTGGCTGGGTGAAGACATCCCCTCGCCCGCCATCAACAGGTGTACACTCGCTGGCGTGGCCATGACAGAAGCAGCTGCCTCTGACAACCATGTTGTAAAGAGCATAATAATATTTTTCCTGAGGGTTTCTACGCCTTCGACTCAGCAGGGTGTCGCCCAGTGTGAAGAGGCGGGTGAAGTTGACCCGGATGTTAGTCATGGTGATCAGGTCTGAGGATGATACAAAAGCACCATCAGTAACAGAACTAGTTTCAATCAATCAATCAATCTTTATTGACATACTATGATTCATAGATCGAAGCAAAGTAAAATCTGGTCAACTGGACGTAAGTTTATCTTGAAGACGTTTCACCTCTCATCCGAGAGGCTTCTTCAGTTCTAGTGAAGAGTGTGGAAACTCCAGCTTATAAACCTATGTGGGAGTGGTCAGTGCTATTGTGGTGGAAACGACCCTCCCGAGACTCACCTGGCCTCTCCAAACGACAGTCGTTGTGAGGTGTCAGGGAGTTTCAGGGGTGGTCGTTAGGGAGTTTCACCAACCACTCAGATGCTAATGGAATGTGCTGGCATCAGCCGTTCCACATGGGTCTTTCAGCTGAGCTCTTTGGGGAAGCTTTGAAAGGACTTGGTTGTAAATAGGAGAAAGGAAATGTCGCAGTCCACCTCCTCTGTTCAAAGATGGTTTCTCTATCCTGACGTGGATGGCTTCTTTGAAAGAGGAGTTAAAGAAGCTTCTTTAACTCCTCTTTCAAAGAAGCCATCATCATCCGTCATCTGGTCTGTAATAATGTGTCCAAGGTATTTAACTTCAGACAGACCTCCAGATTCACATCTGATAACTGGAATATTGGAAATTGTAAACATTTGTCTGTTTTGGTTCTGCATATTAAGACAGCCCTCTCCCTGGGGTTGTATCTGATGTCATCTTGCACACCATACTCAGCACAAATGTCAAGGAGCTGCTGTAGACCAACACCACTTGGGCTAAGTATCACCAGATCACCTGCGTACATAAGGTGATTCACAAGAGTTCACCAGTCAGACCACCAGTGTTCCAGCCTCTCAGTCTCATAGTTAGTGCATGCATATACAAACTAAACAAAACTGGGGGTAGAATTCCACCCTGTCAGACACCATTGCAAACGGCAATGAGGATGAGATATTACTTCCCCATTTATCCTGCAGCGTCTGATGAGTGCACCAGTGAGCCAGAACCCTGTCAATGTACCCAGGGACCTCTCTGTGCTTCAGTTTAATGAAGAGCTTTTTGTGATTTACACAATCCAAAGCTTGGGATGCACCTATAAAACACATGAGGACAGATGACGTTTGGCCTCTGAAGTTGTTTACCATTTCTTTGAGGGCATAGGTACATAAGTCAGTGCCAGGTTTTGATTGAAATCCAAGCTGATTGTCTGAAGGTGAAACCCTTTCAAATATTCGATCCAAAAGGATCCTGTCCATGACTTTAGACCGAAAGGTCCATGTACATTTCGTTAGTTTAATTTTTCCTTGAAAACGGACCATCAGAGAATGAAAGTAAACTGGTGATTTGGTTTTCCATTTCAGACCAAAAAACAAAAAATGAAAAAAAATCAGTCTGAATTTTCATTTTTTCTTTGTTTTGGTTGAAAACAGAAAAATAAGGAAACCTCTCTTTTTGTTTTTGATCTTAAACAACATATTAATGGTGATGACATTCTGTCATCGACGTTAGGAGTTTGTTTAAGATCAAAAACAAAAAGAGAGCTTTTGTAACCATCCGTGTACCTTTTGTTCATTATAATTTCAATTTTGAAAGCCATATCGGAAAAAAAACAGGGCATTTTTCTTTTTTTAATATATGTAGCAGGTTAAAAAAAAAAACATACATGAGCCGTTTTCCATTCAAATACAGCCATAAAATTGGATTTTGTGTTGTTTTTTTTATTCCGGATTTTTTAACCCAGATAAGCACAAAGAATTCAATCTATTGAATTCTTTGTGCTTATCTGGGTTAAAAAATCTGGACTCTGGACTCCGGATTAGAGTCTAATCCACAATGGAAAAAAATGCAGGGATTTGTTTTTTGGTATTTTTACAAGGTGAAGCAGAAGCTGAATACCGGGCAGCAGTGTTTCGACCTTTTGTCCGCGATTAGCATTTTTTATCGGTTTAGGGTTGCAGCAAGGATGTTCTGAAATGAGTGTCAGGAAATTTTGTGCATGTCACAACATTTCCAGGAGGGGACATGTATCCGACACGCAATTAGAGGTTGCTATCAGCAGGGCAATAAATCAGGGTCTGTGTACCCTCTGTTTTGGAAATGGAAATAGAATTAAAGCTGCAAGCAGCGTTGTTAGGGCCTGAGCCCCCGCGCGGCCTACGGCCGCGTCCTTGACACCGGCCCGAATCCAACGGTGTAATCGGCAAATCCCTAGGCCTTGTAGTTTAGGAGATACGAGCCTCAGTGCGCTGCACAGTGTGAGTGCAGAGCTGAGAGCCGGCCCTTTAAGAGCCCCTCCCTTCTCTGCTCGCTCTCTGCCATCTCTGTCAGAGCTGAGAGCAGAGCTGAGAGCAGAGCTGCCAGCTGGCCCTTTAAGAACCCCTCCCCCGCTGCACTGTGTCTGATCTGTGCTGGAGTGGAGAGAGTGGAGGATTCAGAGAAATGTAGTGTGTAAAAGGTGAATAAGTCGGCATACGTTGGTCAAAAGTCACACAAAATACCATATTTTTGTAGGGATTTTTGTCAGGAATACAGTGGTGTGTTTTTAAAAGCTGCGGAATGTATGGTGTAGATGTGAGAAGCATTTGTTTGAGAGTATGTACCCTGAGAGGACACGCTCTCCCCATAGACTTCCATTGTAAGGCGAAAAGTGTCTCCCCCACTTTGACGGCTCATAAAATCCAAACCGAGCCAAACCCTAATAACGCTGCTTGCAGCTTTAATTTGGATTTGAAAACTGAAAATAGAATGAACAGAAGGTACAGGGACCTATAACAATCAAAATTGACCATTATTTGATTCTCATTTTGTCGGTTTTGGTTTTTTTTGTCTTACAAAACCAAAGAAACAAAAATTCAGTGGTTTTTGTTTTTGTTTTTTGGTTTGAAACAGAAACTTTACTTACTTTCATTCTCTGACAGTTCGGTTCAAAGAAAAATCAAACTAACAAAACGTTCACGGAGCCAGAACACGAGCTAATGCTAGTGGCCTGTTGTTATCCTTTACTGGGACAAGCAACACCGACACCACTGAATCTGGTAGTAAACCATGGATCATCAAACCAGTCAAGGTGATAGCCAGGACAGGAGACAACTTCAAGCTGGCATTTTTCAGATGTTCAGCACAAATCCCATTCATGCCATCAGCTTTGTTATCAGACATTTAAGAATGGCTTCATCCACCTCATGTGTGCTAATTCCTGTTAAATCACTACTGATGTCAGAATCCTCTACATCCACTTCACATTTCATACAGTTGAGCAATGAACTACAATGCTGTCGCCACAATGCCACAATCTCATTTGTTCAAGAAGTTCCCTTAACAATGCAAGGTAAGGGTGGAGTACAGTGGTTACCAACACTTTTGCTGGCATGCCCACAATTGGCACACCAGGGTGAAAGTGGTTAGAACATTCCAGATCTGTCATTGTGGTGACTGTTGAAAGCTGTCTGGAATATCATTTAAACTAATATTATTAGGGCCTGAGCCAGAAGGTACTTCTGGCGAAGACCCTATTATGTTTGCTCGGCAGAGCAACACATTAGCAGCACTAAAAACACTAAAAACACCCACTAAACAGTGTCCCAGGCCCCCCCAACACCCATGAGGCAGCTGGGCCAGACGGCCCGGAGCCAGTTTTCACATACACACCCATTCAAAACCTGGTATTATACTGTTCTTGCTGTCAATGAGTGCGCGCTATATGCGCATAATGCGCATAACGCGCATAATCTAATTTGACCCCCTGAACATGCATGAGATTTTCGGCACAATCGTTCGGTATGTCTCAACATTCACTAATCAAAAACAAAAACGCCACAAAAGTCTATAGCGCCACCTAGGGAGCCACACAAAAAAAAGATAATTTTTTTTAATTTCGCGCGCTATAACTCCTCACACAAAACTCCCACAGACATGGGACCAACACCGTTGGACTCGTCTCATCAAGACGAACAATTCTTACACTCTGACCCCTCACCTATCTCCAACAGAATGTCCACAAATTGGACAAAACTGTCAAAATCAGGACTTTTTTTACTCCCCGAACAAAATCTATCTCCTCCTAAACCGTAAATGCCAGGGCTTCCAAACTTTCACACATTACTCTCCCAACTGTGCTCTTCAAAAATCTTTAAAGGCTAATATACTACGCGCTCGGTTTGGATTTTATAAGCCCTCAAAGTGGGGGAGACACGTTTCACGCTTACAATGGAAGTCAATGGGGAGGCCGTGTCCTCTCATGGTACATACTCTCGAACAAATGCTTCTCACGTCTATACCATACATCGCACAGCTTTTAAAAACATATCACTGTATTCCTGACAAAAATCCCTACAAAAATATGGTATTTTGTGTTACTTTCCACCAACGTAGGCCGACTTATTCAGCTTTTACACACTACATTTCTCTTAATCCTCCACTCTCTCCACTCTAGCACAGATCAGACACAGTGCAGCGGGGGAGGGGTTCTTAAAGGGCCAGCTGGCAGCTCTGCTCTCAGCTCTGCTCTCAGCTCTGACACAGATGGCAGAGAGCGAGCAGAGAAGGGAGGGGCTCTTAAAGGGCCGGCTCTCAGCTCTGCAGTCACACTGTGCAGCGCACTGAGGCTCGTATCTCCTCAACTACAAGGCCTAGGGATTTGCCGATTACACCGTTGGATTCGGGCTGGTGTCAAGGACGCGGCCGTAGGCCGCGCGGGGGCTCAGGCCCTAACAACGCTGCTTGCAGCTTTAATTATTTCTATTATTCATGTATTTGTCTATGTAGACAGCACATCCACACCATTTGAAAAAATATCAGCAGCTGATTTCACGGAAAAGAAAGTGGGCTTCGGAAGCTGGGACCTCCACCCTCTAACAGATCGCCATGTCCATGTCTCAGAGTTTACCTGACAGGCCATTACAAGACACTTTTTTGTGTTCTTAGGCAGATAGACGCTTTACTTATAGTTTTGTTCTCAGGCAGACACAAAAAATTTGATTCACTTGTTTGCTCAGGTGGTTTTTTTTTTTGTTTTATCAGGACACATCTATTTCATTAACCAGAAAGTGAAATAAAAAAAACAAGGGGAGAATAATTTCTAGTTGTTTTGCTTCTTTTTATGCGCACTATGGAAAATACTGTGTACGTTAATTTTACTTGTACTTTTGGTACTTGAGAATATTTTTCACAAAATACTTTGATACTTAAGTACATTTATTGTGAGCTACTTAGACTTTTATCCAAGCCATTTTCAGTTATGATACTTGTACTTTTACTTAGTTATTTTTTTCAAGTACTGAACACACCTCTGGTCATATCAGCACCCAGCCAATCAAAGAGCAGGACTCTCTGGTGTGAATGGCGTCTCACCTTGAATGTGTGGTGCATATGGATTTTCTATTTCAAAGATGGGATCCAGAGCTTTTAGCACCACCTAGTGGATAAACGGAACAAGACATCGTCTGAGACAGACCTCAGAATGAAAGACAGTAAGACGCTGCGTCCGAATTGCCAAGAAGGTCTGATTGTAGGTCTCAGAGCAGGTCGTAGGCTGTCTGAAACCACAACTGGCGTGAGTAGCGACCTACTTCGCAACCTAAATTCCAGCCTAAACACGCCCACGTTGTAGGTCGGTTCAGGTGCATCCTACAGAGCAACCTATGGCCCACAATGCACCGCAAACTTCTTCTTCGTCCCCTAAAAACCTGTGGACCTGCAAGCCAAGTTAGCGCCACCAAAAGTCTCCCATTCTGATGAACACCAACATTCATAGTCGTTGTTGATGACTAAAGGTGCGTTAATGTGCTTAATAATAGAGAATGACTGAAAGGTGCTCAGAGTGGAGTGCAGTACCACAGTCAGGCCAGCAGGCGGGGCTTTTGTTGGTGCTGTCAACTTATTTGCGGTATCTGTGCTCTGCCAGCAGAGGTCGTGCTTCACCACCAATCTTCAAGGGTGTCCGAAAGGTACCGCCGTGTTTAGGTTGTAGGAGTAGGATGTAGGTTGGCACTTGGCAATTCGGACGCAGCCAGAGTTTGATGTAAGGTTGTCAAGCCAATCCAAACAGTGGGAGGAGCCCCAGGAAGAACAGGGATCAATACTGTTACCTCTCCGTCAGATGATGGCTCAGATCCCGAGTATCTGCTGTCACAGATGACGTCATCAATGCTGTCAGCAATCCCGTCAGATACCAAAGGGAAGTGAAGTGAACAGTCCTCTGCAAAATATCGAAAAACCTTCCAGCTTTGCCCGAAATCCTTTGAACGCTCCACCAACATGGCTGCCGGACGGAAACTCTGCCAACAGATTTTTTGATGTATGGCTCGTCAGTTCACGATTCTTTTCATATTTGTGCAAGAAACAAAGCAGATGCTGATGCCTTTTAACTTTGTTTTTGTTTTTTTGTGTTGAACTGAATATTTTTGTACCTCTAACATATGAAATAATACAAATAAAGCTGACACTACAATCAAATGTTACATCAAAAAGAGTACAGATGACATTTACATCTGCTGGTTCAGAAATATCCATCCATCCACCCATCCATCCATCCATCCATCCATCCAACCATCCATCCATCCATCCATCCATCCACCCATCCATCCATCCATCCATCCATCCACTCATCCATCCATCCATCCATCCACCCATCCATCCATCCATACACCCATCCATCCATCCATCCATCCAACCATCCATCCATCCATCCATCCATCCATCCACCCATCCATCCATCCATCCATCCATCCACCCATCCATCCATCCATCCATCCACCCATCCATCCATCCATACACCCATCCATCCATCCATCCATCCTTCCATCCATCTATCCATCCATCCATCCATCCAACCATCCATCCATCCATCCATCCATCCACCCACCCATCCATCCATCCACCCATCCATCCACCCATCCATCCATCCCTCCATCCATCCATCCATCCCTCCATCCACCCATCCATCCATCCACCCCTCCCTCCCTCCATCTTCCCCCTCTCCTCCTGTTCAGGGTGGTGGGGGTGGAGCCTATCCCAGCAGCCTTCCCCCTGGACAGGTCACCAGTCCATGGCAGGGCCAACACATAGAGACAGACAACCATTGGCTCTCCCAGCCACGCCTACGGTCAATTTAGAGTCTGGATTAACCTGGTCCCCTCTTGATGTCTTTGGACTGTGGAGGAAGCTGGAGTACCAGAGAGAACCCAGCAGGAACAGGGAGAACATGGAGACTCACCCAGAAAGACCCCGTGCTCCAGCCAGGTCCAAAAATATATTTCTCTTCCTGAATTCTGTGTTTTACTGTTGAAGTTTGTTTGTGTTAAATCATGTTTTTAATTCAGTTACTAAGAATGAAGCAAAACAAATCATTAATCTGGGATAGGCTCCAGCCCCCCACGACCCTTACTAGTAAGGAATAAGCGGTAGACGACGATGGACGATGGAAATCAATCAACACAGACGTGCCCTCCAGTTGTCAATCAACAATGTTAATGTCTTTTGTAGCTTGATGATAGTGTAGATGACCAGCTGTTTTCTGGTTTTGTTGTCCAACTGCTGGTTTAAATCGTTGAATTGACCAATAACCTCTGATTGATCATGTGAGTAGGCACCTTTACCTTGAAGGTGAGGACCAGGTGACTGAACTGGAACATGGTCTCCAGATCCAGCTGGACACTGACCTGATGGACTCCTGTGGAGGACGGGGCAGCCGTTAAAGCACCGAGATCTCACTGGTGTTCATTTACAGTTACGAAGCCAACTGCTGCTGCAGGAAGTGATCGACTCTGAGGACGACTTGGGAGTGTTTAGTGGGATGTAAGGAGTGGCAGTGCACAGGAAGCATTTTTAATCCACTAACAGTCTGCCAGTCCTGCTCAGTACCGAGTAGTCCTATGTGGACCAGCATAGATCAGGAGGTAATTGGAAATAAGGGTACAGGTTTGATCCCCCTGTGAGAGGTTCTTGTAAACCTTCACACCACCTTTGACTTCCTGCAGTGGAAAGGAACACCAAGGATTCTCAGAGAGGAACTTGGAACCTTTAGTCCATCTCAGCCGAAAGGACTGTTCTGACCACAGCTCACCATTCTCAGACTGCCACCACTTCATCTTTCGCTCGGGGTCAAAGGTTGTAATGATGCTCTCAACTCGGTGGCTGTTGGGGTTGCTATAGCGATCATAGGGTTGTCGAGAGTCACACGTGAAGCATTTCTGCTCCTCCTGAAAACAAAGACAGCTCTGATCAACTATCATCAGACTATCAATTATTGATCATCATCTCTTGACCAATGTAGGTGATCACAACATCAAACAAATATTTCAGCTGATAATCAGATCAATCATAGGAACCACAGAGCCAGAGGACGAATGTCAGCAGGGTCTAAAAAAAAAACACCTCGGGGGTCTGGGAATCAGGATCCATCTCCAGGGAGGCACCAAGAGTGGGTGAATGAGAAGAATGTCTTCCTCCACAGAGAAGATCAGACCTTACCCCTGACCCGACCCCTCCCTCACCACCCCACCTCTGCAGCAACCTCCCCTCGTTAGCACGTCCAGCTCACTGCCTCACACCCACCCTTTCTTCTGCTACCCCCCTCAGCCCACAGCCCCCCCTGCTGCAGCAGCTCCCTCACAGCCTGCCAGAGGATGAAGGCTGCAGGTCCTGGTGGCTGCAGGTCCTGGTGGCAGCAAGTCCTGGTGGCAGCAGGTCCTGGTGGCAGCAAGTCCTGGTGGCAGCAAGTCCTGGTGGCTGCAGTTCCTGGTGGCAGCAGGTCCTGGTGGCAGCAAGTCCTGGTGGCTGCAGGTTCTGGTGGCAGCAGGTCCTGGTGGCAGCAAGTCCTGGTGGCTGCAGGTCCTGGTGGCAGCAGGTCCTGGTGGCTGCAGGTCCTGGTGGCTGCAGGTTCTGGTGGCTGCAGGTTCTGGTGGCAGCAGGTCCTGGCTCCTGAGATCCTGCTCAGACCAGCTGAGTGGGTTGTTGAACACATGTTTAAGCTGGGGAGGGCGCCGCAGGTGAGGAAGACATTCTGCGTTCTACCTGCACCAAGACCCCACACCCCCCGGGACTTCAGCTGCTCCAGGCTGGGGGCTCTCCCCTCCCTCCTGATGGAGGCCCTGGAGAGGCAGGTCCTTAATCTCCACCCTGTTGGGAATTCTGCTTGTTACAGAAGCCCGTCCAGTTCAGCACATGTAAAACTTGAAAAAAAGGAAAAACAATGTTCCAACTTTGAAGCTACTTCAGTGTTTAGAGAAACGTGAATAAGAAACTGTCCTCTTGATGCTGCACCAGCGAATAGAAACTTTTCCACTCACTCACTTAGTCACTCCCCCTCGAAATGGTCTGAGCAGGCTCTTGGAGAACAGGGGGGCCCTCAGACCTTCAACAACACTGCGGGGCCATCACCCCTCTACAGCGGGGGGGGGGGGGGGTCTGCAGCAGCAGCACTTCAGCTGCAGAACAACCTGATCAAGCGGGCAAGCTCTTTCCTGGGGTGCTTTTGGGCCAATAGATGTAGCGGTGAATAAGAGGATGTGACACAAGGGGTCTGGTACGAGGGAGGCTACCCCCCTCCCCCAGAACACTGTCTCAGAACTGTTTTTTTCTTATTTGCTTCTGGATATTTCTTGATGTTTCAACCATCATTTCCCAGTTTTGCTGCTGTAACAGCAATCATGTGCCAGTCTTGGGAATGCAGTATCATCTTATGAACTTCAAACCTTTACAGTTTTTCCTGATGACTTCATCCACATGATCATGGACGGAATTACAGAAGACAAAAAGGAAAAAATGAAGGACGACAAGAAAATGATGAGACAGATCACAACACGTCTGAGAAGGAACAAGTGATGACGAGTCAGAAACACGTTCACACACACTTCTATATACCCAAGTACACACAATCACTCCTATAAATACCGGAATACACACAGCAGAACCTCAGAGGCAGAGTTCTGAGTAACTGAGTATCAGAAAAGACAAAAATAGTCAATGGCAGAATTTCTTTGAATCTGACCAGCGTCAAACATTTATGCTAATGAGCACATGATAATTGGGCGACACCCATGAGGTATCTTTCAACACATTTATGGACAACAACTGATGCTGGGAGTTGATCTCTGACCTCCAGATATCCCACAATGCAGTAGTTCTGTGGTCCATTCAGGCCACAGGTAGAAGAGGCGGAGAGCTGAGCAGCCCGACCCACCATCAGGTCACCGAGACGGGGATTACAGGACCCGCTGGGGCAGCTGTCCTGTTGGTTCTGGACTGATGGAAGAAGAGCTGGAAGAAACACACAGAAAAGTCAAGCCATGACGACAACGACAACAGCATTCCACAATAGCCTTAAAGCCAGAGCAAGAGAACCACAGAATTCACGAGAAAAATCACTGGAGGACTCACTACAGGAGGACTCACAACAGGAGGACTCACTACAGGACTCACTATAGGACTCACTGGAAGACTTACTACAGGAGAACTCACTACAAGACTCACTATAGGACTCATTGGAGGACTCACAACAGGAGAACTCACTACAGGACTCACTATAGGACTCACTGGAGGACTTACTACAGGAGAACTCACTACAAGACTCACTATAGGACTCATTGGAGGACTCACTACAGGAGGACTCACTAGAGGAGGACTCACTGCAGGACTCAATACAGGCCTCACTGGAGGACTCACTACAGGACTCACTGGAGGACTAACTACAGGACTCACTACAGGAGGACTCACTACAGGAGGACTCACTGCAGGACTCAATACAGGACTCACTGGAGGACTTACTACAGAACTCACTACAGGACTCACTGGAGGACATACTACAGGACTCACTGGAGGACTCACTACAGGAGAACTCACTACAGGACTCAATGGAGGACTCACTGCAGGAGAACTCACTACAGGAGGAATCAGTGGAGGACTCACTACAGGAGAACTCACTACAGGAGAACTCACTACAGGACTCAATGGAGGACTCACTGCAGGAGAACTCACTACAGGAGGAATCAGTGGACGACTCACTACAGGAGAACTCACTACAGGACTCACTATAGGACTCACTGGAGGACTTACTACAGGAGAACTCACCCCAAGACTCACTACAGGACTCAATGGAGGACTCACTGCAGGAGAACTCACTACAGGAGGAATCAGTGGAGGACTCACTACAGGAGAACTCACTACAGGAGAACTCACTACAGGACTCAATGGAGGACTCACTGCAGGAGAACTCACTACAGGAGGAATCAGTGGAGGACTCACTACAGGAGAACTCACTACAGGACTCACTATAGGACTCACTGGAGGACTTACTACAGGAGAACTCACTACAAAACTCACTACAGAACTCACTGGAGGACTCACTACAGGAGGACTCACTACAGGAGAACTCACTACAGGAGAACTCATTACAGGACTCACTATAGGACTTACTGGAGGATTCACTCCAGTAGAACTCACTACAGGACTCACTGGAGGACTCACTATAGGAGGACTCACTACAGGAGGACTCACTGCAGGACTCAATACAGGACTCACTGGAGGACTTACTACAGAACTCACTACAGAACTCACTGGAGGACTTACTGGAGGACTCACTACAGGAGAACTCACTACAGGAGAACTCACTACAGGACTCAATGGAGGACTCACTGCAGGAGAACTCACTACAGGAGGAATCACTGGAGGAGTCACTATAGGACTCACTACAGAGCAACTCACTACAGCTGCTGTTTCCATGTTTTTACATACTTCGCCTAAAATACTACATCAGTAATGTCACAACATCTTGAACTTTCCCTGAACTCCAGGTAGCGTTTCTCCCATCTCACCCTCTCAGAGTGGAGAAACATGAAGATGAAGTTATCACTAACATCATAGTGACAAAGAAGAGGCAGAGTTCCCCATCCTTCCATCCCCGAGACTCACCATGTTCTGTCCTTCCTTCCCTCCTCTGAGGGTCCAGAGTACAACATGAACTCACCCATGTAAAAGCAGAAGATAACGATCATCTCTCTGATGGACCCTGGAGGACACTGGTCAATGGAGGAGAGGAAGGAGAGGGAGGAGAGCAACGACATGCTGAGTGAGAGGGAGTTAGTGCCATTTATAAAACAGATTTTATTGAATCTAACAGATCCTTTCAGCCTGTTGTGTGTATGTGTGTGTGTGTGTGTGTGTGTGTGTATGTGTATGTCCCACCCACTATCCTGCCCACACTTGAGAAAACCCCACACAAACATGTAATGATCCAAACTGATGCCTGAAGCGACTGATGATCTTCAGCAGGAATGTGTGAGGGAAACACAAATGACTCAACCCCTCCACCGACTCTTCCAGGGTGAGCAGAGATGAAACTGGCATTGACTGTTTCTCCAGGACGGAGGCTGATGTTGCTGTCGATATTAAGATAAGATGAACCTGTATTTGTCCCTCAGTGGGTTAGTTAGCTCTCTTACAGCAGCAGAAACAGAGAAGTAACAGCAGAAAAAGTACAGAGCAATAAAAAGTAGAAACTACTATAAACTACAGTGTATTAGTAAATGTTCTTCCACAGACTACAGTGGAGTGCCAACCATTTGGTGCAGAGTCTGCAAAAGTAGCTTCAGCATATTTGGTTAAGCCACTGTCAACAGAAATGGGTGTGGCCTACATCTTTACCTGAATTAGGGTCCTCACATGATCATATCCGAAAAACAACACAGGTGAGAAAGGGCCTGACCAGGAGACCAATTCAGGAACACGGACATACATTTTTTTCATTGTGCATTATTCAATTCCTCTTTACCGTGTTCCTAACCTACAGTGTCATCACAGGAACCTGGAAGGGGTGGTTCTGTTTAGGTTCTTGCAGCACTTTCCAAGAGCGTTCCAAAAACATTCTCAGTGCAGCTTGAACGTGTTTTGGATGTCGGGCAAATGAAATCCCCCAACCTTTGAAGGATGCCACATTTGAATGCCACAGACACTTTCACCACATCCGGGATCCCAGCAGGGATGTTCCCCCAATTTTCACTCAAGAAGTTCATTAAACTTTAAATCATCTATTATTCCCGTTTTCTATCTTTTTATTAACATCACTCAACTGACAATGAAAAATCAGAAGGTTCAAAGCTTAAAAACTTGAACATCAAAGATATGAACACAGGCAAAACTACTTAAGTAACTGTAGTCTCATTTTTCCACACATTGCAAATTGAGTGATTCTTCATTAAATCAAAAAATGTCAACTTGATCCTGGAAGAAATATTCAACTGAAACAACTGATTTCTCGTCAGTGTTGATTGTTTTTATTTAAAAAAAAAAAAAAAAGCTATGGACCTCACTGATGGTCAGGAACTTGAATTGTTTTTAATAGCTTTCAAATGAGGCCCTCTGGTGGTCCAAGAAGTAATTGCAGGTAATGCCTAATTAAAAAAAAAAAGTTGTTTAGGTAATGCATCTGAGCAGAATCATGGATTATTGTTACTTTTCATTATCAGGTCAGATTCCATCAAACTGGTAGATAAAATGATGTCATGATGAGCCAGGAATGTTTCCTGTTGTCAGAATATTTCTGTTGCACGAACAGCAGTTTGCATCTGTCAGTACCGTTAAAATAGTTGGGTTGAAAGACACAGATTGAGGTCATCACACACTCCAATAGTTCATCAGGTCAGGACATGAACAATCCAACAGCTGATCTCAAGTTTGTGACGATCACCTCCCTGCCCACAGGAGGGAAGAGTGACCTTTGCCCTCTGAAGATGCCTCCACTTCTTGGCCTGATCACGTTTCCCAGATTATCTTTGCAGGTCACTTACAAGATGACCAGTTAACAGAAACACCCTTCAAATCATCTTCATCTCACTTTCATGCTTTGAGTTAATTTTACTTCAGTTTAAAGTTCAGAACTTGAATTTTTAATGTCTGTTTCAATGAGCGTCCTGCAGCTTCTCAGCTCAGGACATGGTTTTGCATGTTGGTGCAAAGTAACGGAGACCCGCCTGATAATGACGAGACTCCATCGAATGTCAAATTGAACATCAACAAGTTTATAACACATAGCAGGAGTCACATGACCAGAATGAAAAGATCTTAAATGAGTGAAAATGCAAACATGTGAACCTACCTGCTGCCTGCGAATGACTGAATGCACCTGGCAGGTAACACAGCCAAACATCACCTGAGGCACCAGTGAGTCGGGGCGGTGCCAACATTCTTCGTGCTGCAGAACAAATATGCTTGATGGAGCCTGAGGATTGAGCAGCAGGTTCCTGTTGGTTCCTGACCCACATCAGGCCTCATCTTGCCACGTTCACTGACGGCATCCATTAACTAAAGTGACATGAATTCTCTCTCGCTAATCTGGATTTGTAATCCACGTCAACAGGAATTCGTTTGTATTTTCATATCAAATAACAGTAAAAATGACGTGAAGCAAAAAAACGCCTGGAGTCCGGCTGAGTCAGCAGAGGCGAGCGGCTCAGGAGCATCAGGGATCCATCAAACTGTTCAGGTTTTCCATCAAAATCAGTTTTCTGACATTTAAACATCAAATTCATTTCAGAACAACAAATCTTCATAAGATGATTCCAAAAACTCAACAATGTTTGTACACACGATTCGAATATGTACAACTTTATTCGTTTCACACAGATGACATAATTTTCATAAAAAAATTCGTTTGGTAGAAAAAAGGGGGTTTGGCATCTGGTTAACGAGCAGCGAGTCTCATCCTGGTGGTCTGACGCAGCAGCTGGTGATAATCAGCCAGTTTGTCTCGAACTTTGCTGTAAACCTGCAAACAATCGACAGTGTTGGTAAGTCAACGTGTCACATGACACCAAAGTGGCGCCTCTGCCATCACAACCCAAGCTGCTAACAAGAAGTCCGACAGGTCTTCAGGAACATCCTCTAATTATTCTAACCTACAGACTGAAACATCATCCGTTTTCTGCAGGTTTTTGTTTCAGACCACAAACACGAGTCATCAATCCTCAAAACCCATGAGGAGCACAGCTACTTGACCCCTGGAGACAGGAAGTGTGTCAGCACAGACAGGAAACGTGAAGGACTCACGCTGGTGTTGGTCTGTGTGTCATTCAGCGCCTGCAGCAGCTGGTCGATGGAGGTGTACGGGAGCCAGACAGGGGCCGCCGTGGTGGAGAGTGGCATCTGAAACACATCAGTCAGGTGACTCCATCATCCTGGCAGTGCGTGGCGTCTCACCCCAACGCCGCCTAGGTTGCCATGCACCTGGCGACCCTTACAATTCTTCCACTTCTACCATCCATTTTAGATCCCATGTTGTCGTTGAACATTTCCAAGTCAGGCTTTTGCTTAAATGAAGACAGACTTGGAAGTTGATGCCGATTTTAATTCGCTAATTTAAATTTTAGGGAATTTCCAAATAACTTGCAAACCCCCAACTTCAGCGGGATGAGATGTGATGTCACCAGCGTCATCCACCATGCGGAGTGACACGGTGAGTGCAACGCCAGAGCAAAGAAGTGCCGCGTCAACAGCAGGAACTTCTCACATGAGCCACCTCAACAGAGGCTGGACCGCACGAGTGGACTTTCCTTTGCACGTCTGAGGCGGTTCTACATCGTCGCCCAGGTTCGGTGACTCCGTGTGGGGATGAGTCCTGCGCTAATGACCTGCTGCAGCGCTATCGGACTTGGCGCCTGATGCGGCGTAAGGTGGGAAAGGTACAACAGAAAGGATTTTCTGGACATTGCAGTTTGTCACTGTTAAAGTTTTTTTAATGACATCTGGTGAATATGTCTGTTAACAGTGTTAATTTGAAAGTTTGCCAGATTCACCGTGTGATTCTTTTGAGGATTTCCTGTCCTGCTCCATCTGTCAACAGTGTGTTTGTTGACTACAGTGGCTGCTGTTGGCTCTGGCCGCAGTGATGCAGCTTACATGCTACGCAGCAGGTAAACAGTGGTGACATCATCATTGGACATACGGCTCCTACTCCGGATGTGTGGGTCAGTGACCGGGCCTACCTGGATCCCGAAGTACTGGTGTCCTTTTCCCAGCAGCGCATCTACATATTCCACCACCAGTTCAGCAGCAGCGTCCAACAGATCATAGTTCAGGTAGAGACGCAGCAGAGCAGCTGCATCCACTTCCTGCAAAGTGCATGATGGGAAAAAGAAACATTGATCTTTATGGTCCTTTACTGGACTGAGAACCTCGTGACCATCAAGTGCGATGGTCAGAATCACAAGTCTTCATCCTCAGCGGTGAGATCTTGAGGATGAAATATTGTCATAGTCCAACAGGAAGTTAGCATGTCAAGTTGAGTCAACTTTATTTGTATAACATCCAATGACAACAGAAGTTCTCTCATGACATTTTACGGGTGTCCAGAACCACAGTCTTAAATGGACTTTACTCCCTGCAGCTCTGCCTTCAGACAGAACATCTGAGACTGCAGCCACGGAAACCTTTAACAGTTAAAAACACGTAGCTAAGTCAGGCTGCTTTGACCTTGGACGGCGAGAGACAAAGATCGACGGAAGTCACATGATGCTGATGACCTTTAATGACCTCCATGACCTCTGTAGGCTCCTCTAGACTCTTGTTAGCAACCCAGGTTTTTAAGACCCCACCACTCCACCATCCACCAGTCTGGTGTTTACTGGTGGATCTGATGTAGAACTGAACCTCCACCATCCACCAGTCTGGTGTTTACTGGTGGATCTGATGTAGAACTGAACCTCCACCATCCACCAGTCTGGTGTTTACTGGTGCATCTGATGTAGAACTGAACCTCCACCATCCACCGGTCTGGTGTTTACTGGTGGATCTGATGTAGAACTGAACCTCCAACATCCACCGGTCTGGTGTTTACTGGTGGATCTGATGTAGAACTGAACCTCCAACATCCACCGGTCTGGTGTTTACTGGTGGATCTGATGTAGAACTGAACCTGCTGACATCTCAAGCTGCTGGGAACCACACACACCTGATTTCAGTTTACTGACCTGGAGGGAACCAGGTTCTACTGGGAGAACTAACAGAACTGAACGGGAAGAACATATCTGTGGCAGGTTACTGCACGGCACTACGGCAAGTCCTCTGCCACAATTCACCAAGACATCAGTGTTGAAGGGTTTGCTGACTCATCTTGGAGAACATGTGGGCCCTGCTCATGCTCTGAGGATTCACTGCTGAAACTCATCTGGAAACTTCTCCAGTAAAAACAGCCCTTCTCTTTATTGGCTGAATTCTCACCTTGTATGACTTGACCAGCCAATCAGGCAGAGGGACGCCATGTGACAGCAACTTGCTTATGACACAGCGGTGGTGAACTCCGTTGGTGTTGGGATACCTGTCCAGATAGGCCGCCAACAGGCGCCAAGCCTCGTCTGTTGCACTGAGCAGCGTCCAAAACAAACAGCAAGTCAAAACATCAGTGACCTCTTCTTTCATGGCCATCAAATTAATCATCAGATCAACTCGACATTTTATCAGAATTCTTGATCTTTACATGAGACTGACATCTTTGTCCCCAATATTCAGATTATCTACATGATCAAATAGAGCTCAGTTGCTTTTCACTCAGAACTTAAGATATTGAGGTTCATCGAACATTTGGGACTCAAACTTTTTAAAACAGAACCACCAGCAAAGGGGACCTAACCTGGAGTCCTTGGTGTTGACAACTGATGACAGCTGATTGGCAGCCAACCAGCTCCAAGCCTCATTCTGAGATTCCTCCCCCCCAAACTGGAGCTTGATGCACCTGCAACATCATTGAAGGTCAGACCCTCAAAGACCATTTGACACTGTGGGACTCACTTGAAGGTCAGACCCTCAAAGACCCTTTGACATTGTGGGACTCACTTGAAGGTCAGACCCTCAAAGACCGATGTCAGCGATAGTTTGAAGCTCTGACAGAGACAAAAAGCAGAGTCAAACAGTCCTGTTTGGACAAGCAAGGACACCATCTCCACCGCTGAGGCACTGCCTGTGGGGACAGAGACAACGTGGTTAGCAGATAGCAACCGTCGACTCACTGCAGGAATCCCACTGAGCTGCTGTCAGTGCTGGAGGTACACTGCTGTTCTCCAGTGTCAGCATCAAACGCAGCGTGATGATTTACAAGGGGGAAGAGGTGTACCAGCGATGGCTGCGGATGGAGGGTGGTGCTGCGCCAGGGTGAGGCGGCTGCGGGCCAGTATGTACTCTTTCTCCAGGTCGCTGATTTCCAGGATATCAACCTGATGTTTGACTGTAGGAGGAAATGAGAGTGACAATCATGGGACTTGCGATCTCAGTTATTTGTGAAACTACATTCCACCCTAAGTCAAAGATGCAAGTCGAAGGAAATTCGCCACCTGCTGAGCCGTGTGAATGATGTCAGTAGTACACCATAAATATGTAAAGTTCAATTATTTTAAAATTGTTTAACTTCGAGTGGAGAGAAATTTGCTTGTAAGGTTGGGTTTTTTTTTGCAAAAGTCAATTAGTGTGAAGATTTTTCGACATTCTGATGAGTCAAACAACAGAGGACGAGCCTGTGGCGCAACAAGGCTCATCACATACGCCTGGAGCCACTTTGGTCACGCTGAGTCACAGCCAACAGCCTCATCGGGAAAAATGACCACAAATGAAATGTCAGGACTCACATTCTTGATGCTTGAAAGGTACATAAAGAGTAGAACAACAACAGTCGAACTATCTTTGAGAAACACAATGATCCAGAATCTGAAGATGAACGACACAGGGCGAAAACTTATTTTGCTTTGTGTGCCAACTGCTTCATGGTAAGAAGTTCTGTTTGTCATATTCAAATTGTTTGATCAAGGAGCAGGAGGAGTCTATTCGTGTCCTTTAGCCCTGTCAGTGTGAAGCTGTTAATAAAATTCTGTTGAAGAGGGAAGATGTCACCTGGTTCAGATACAAACTCTCCGTCTGAGTTTCTCTTTGGGGATGTTCCTGGACGCTCATACTGCAGCAAAAAACACACACACACACACTTTACTGAGCTGAACATGACCTGTGTGTATGTGGTGTGTGTGTGTGTGTGTGTGTGTGTTCATGCATGTACCACCGCTCCAGAGGCAGGCTGGACGATCCAGGCGTACTCTTGTCTGATGAGGCGGAGACAGTTGAGGGCAGCCAAGTAACAGTTCACCTGCTTCTGGAGACCCAGATGAGTGCGGACTTCTCGACCCAGGCGCATTCCGAACTCAAACATCACTGTTCCAGCTGCACGTGTGCACGCATACACGCACACGCACACGCACACGCACGCACACACACACACACACACACACACGCACACACGATTGAACACAGCATGCAGCTGCAAGGGGACAGGTGACGTTTGTGTACAGATGCCAACCTTTCCTGTAGTTGTGTCGGTTGATGTGAAAGGCGTACAGCAGCTCGTAGTAGTTGTGGGCAAGCAGGTCCAAACCTCGTGCCCGGGACTCAATAATGCTGACCACCTATGACACATGTCTCCATGAAGGAACACCTCACCAGTCGCTGCGCTAGAATAAAGGAGGTCATTCAATACACCGAAGATTTAGTTCAAGGGGACCACTTACCTCATCATGCAGGTTGACATAGGAGAACTGGACCAAATCCTGAAGCTGCGATCGTTCACACAGAACCACAACCAGCTGACGGAGACAGTCTAGTTGCCTGTGAGGAAAACCAGTGACACCAGAGGAACCATTGCAGCAAAACAGATCCAGTAACACAGGTTGAACCATTAGAGAAGAGGCATACATGCTGCTGTCAGGGTTCTGGGTCAGGGCTTCGTAGGCTTCGCTGTTATGTCCAAGGTCCAGGTGGTGTTTGAAGATCCGTGTCCACAGAGCCGCCTGACCAACACACACACGCACGGATCAACACTGGTTTTTTTCCACTCATTTTGTCACACAATTAATTGAGCATCATTTAGGTGAAACACTTCGTTTACATTTACACGCACATAACCAAATAAAAAAATGTATGAACTGAAGTTCAAAGTCAAAACGTTCGCTGGATTCATCTCCATTTCCACAGAAACACTAAATGAAGGACACACACATTTCAGAAAATCAAACACTCGCAGGTGAAGGTTCCGTTCTTTGTGTTTACCTGACTGCTGACGTCTCTGAAGGCCTCTGTTATGGCAAGAGAAGCCAGTTGGATGACCAGTTCTGGAAGACCCACGTCCTCCAGCAGCCGCAGCACCTGAAAACATCGTCACACTCATGTTCAGTAATCACAAATAATTTGTCAATTCAACCAGTGTGCATTAGGGAAACAGCCCAAAGGACCAGCTGGTGGCGCCGTCAGCTGTACTGACACAATAGTGGCGCCGTCAGCTGTATTAACCTCAAGTGGGGCACATGACTCAACCCATCTGATGCTTGTTGGCTGCTAGCATTAGCTCACTTTGTTGTAGTACTGCAGTCGGGGTGTTGTAGATGCCTCGTCATCGTCGCTGCTCCCTGTCAGTCTCATCAGAAACTCCTCCTTCTCCACCTCAGTGGCTGCTTCCTGGAAACACTGCACAGCCTGATGGGGAACAAAACAATAGTGAAAGTGTTCTGAGGATCTGCCACATCACCTCAGCAGAGAGAGAGCTCACCTTGTGGCCTTCACCATTGGCCAAGTAGCACTGAGCCAGCATGAAGCGACAGGAGCCAATATTAACCTGACACCAGGGGCCAATCAGACGCACGTACTCCTGCGCACAGAAAACACACACGCTGGTTTCCACTTAGATGAGATCAGATGTACTGATACCAATTTTTCCTTCCCAGTAGCTGAAATTCCAGTTTCTGCTGATACCAAGGTATTAAAAATACTTCTTGATGATGATACAGAGAGCTGTAAACTTCCACCCCTGTACAGCTGTGCTATGATTTCTATACATTTGCAAAACAGAGGCATCAAGCTTCTTTATTTTGTGGACTGACAGGCCGTCACACCTGAGAAAGACCAAAAATAGGAATGAATCCCATTCCCTGGAGCCAAGTGTCAGTGCAGCCGGGATCTGGACCACACAGAGACGGTTCTCCTGTCATTTTTACAAAAGCAACTTCAAAGATGAAGACATTCAGGTAGAAAGCAGGAGGCTCTTAGTGGGACTCAGCGCATCGTCTGGTTTCCAGAGTTGCTGCTGCAGTTCATTCGTCTTGTTTAATTCGCTGTGTTGGTAGGTGTGACCAGCTCGCCGGTGGTGGACCTCCACAGGTTGGTGCCGCTCCCCCAAACTAAAACCTGGACCGCAGGACATGTGGCTGTGGTACTGCTGGGACTCTATGAAAACTATCACCAGATGACTTGGTTGCTCCGGCTGAGTTGCTGCTTGGATGCGGACAGGAAGCAGTGCTTCCAGGCGCTGTACACGAGCGTTGCAGCAATGTTAACTGCTTCTTCTTTGCTGCTCGACAACAGCAGTTGCAAGCAAAACTACCTGTGTTGGTTTAAGGGCGAAGATTTCTTTCCAGTTTGCACTGCTGAGTCCTGCTTCTAACAAAATAAATACCTGTTTTTGCAATAAATGTTTAGTATCTGACTGTAATAGACTGCATAGACACTGAACAACTCACCAATACCAGAATTTTTACCAGAATCTGTGGCATTTCTGATACTAGTATCAGAATTAGAACAATTCTACTTCCTATTTCCTCCATAAAAAAAATCCTTCGACTTGACTGATCGTCATCCCGGCATCTCCTCCTCTGAATTCTCTAACTGGTAAATTCCAACAGGCACAGGTGTGTTGACCATTCGAGACAGGGCTTGGGATTCCTCCATAACTCCTGTAGCATGTTATAGTCCTGTCCCAGAAGTGGCACTGCAAAGAATACGCAGTGAATCAATTCTGAAGAAGGTGCTTCAATTTGCTCAGAGCAGATTTAGCCGGACAGGAAGTCCCCACACAAATACCATGTTTTGGGCTTCAAAGCTTAACTACCTGTGAATAATCCAAGCTTTCCTCAGACAAGCGTTTCATCGAACGCAGGTGACACGAACTCAACAAACAAGAGCCAGTCGAGCAGCGCCAGGCTCAGCAGCAACTCCCAGTAAATTCATTTAGCCAGCTGCATTTGGCAGACATGCCACTTGGCTCTGGGCTCATTTCTGTAAATGTTCAAGCTCTTCCAGACGCTCGACCTGTAGGAGATCCCGCCTGCGTGGAGCTACATAAAGCCTGTTCGCGGAGCAGTTCACTGCCATCTCCAAGTTCAGCCCATCGCTGGTGAGCTCGGATGAGAGCCGCTGCTCACAAAACTATGAAGTTGAAACTCTGTTTAAGAATAAGAGATGATAATGCATTGCACTACTGCCTTATTTGGGATAATTAACGTAGCAAAAAGAAAAAATAATCATGACACCATGGAATAAAGAGTTGGGTGTGAATTGCTGCGCCATTTGAGTGAGTTCCATGAAAGAAAAGGTGTCTGGTAACCTCCGTTATATGACGCTCACTCCAGGGGACAGTTGAGAGTCCTGCAGTTGGAGGTGTGAACTGTCTCCACTTACTGACAACGGCAGTGTCCATTTATCAAACCTCCTTTGACCACGTTGTCTGCGAATGTAATTTAATCATTCATGATTCATGCGTCAAACTGCTGCACTTACTTCAGACGAGGACAACGATGTCAGACTCACCTGCAGCTGTGTGTACTGGCAGTTAGCCATCAGACATCCGGGGAACTGGAAACCAGGGTTACTGGGCCAACTAGGAGACACCAGTTAAGACTCAAGACAAGACATGAAAATATAACAGGAAATAATAGGGTCTTCGCCAGGGACTGGCTCAGGCCCTAATAAGGAACTAAATATATTTCTGACTCAACCGGAGATATTTATTCCCAGTTTTATTTAAGACCCCCGAGAGCTCATGGACTACACAGTGGGGATTCCAGACTCAGATGCTGCTTGTGTGTTAGCATTAGCTGAAGGATACAGGAGCTGTGCAAGCAGGTTGACCATGGCAGAGATGACGTCAGGCCAGTGGAGGTGAGCGCTCTGCCCCTGGGAGAATATCTGAGACACTATCAGCCTTCTGGCGACTGTCTGATAGAAGAGCTCCACCACCGTCTGAGGGCTGAGCGCTGCAACACAGTTCACCACTGGTAACTTTCATGAACACTCCTACAGTCCACATAACAACCAGACCACATTCAATCCAAATTCAAATCTGAAACCCTATGAGACATCAGTGTGGCGCCGTGTAAAACAGCAGCACCAAGACAGCACAGCCAAACAGTCAAGCTTGCAGTTGGACACAATTCTGTCTTTGTGAAGTGGGTCAGTTGTGCCATTTTATGACCATCAGCTATGTAATCTGTCCAATAATAGAAATGTTAAATAAGCAATAACCTTGCCGAGGTCATACTGATGACAGTGAGTGGATGATTTCTGACCTGCTGCACTGCTGTGGAGAGTCGGCGTGTCGGACAGCTCCAACGCCGTCAGGTGCTGCAGGTTGGCGTCTCTGAAGGAACACGGGAGATCAAGGGTTACAGTCAAAGGGGACAAATGAGGAAGGTGAAAGTGTCATAACTGAGGTCCTATGATCCCTCCATCACGCTGCTATTCACTTCATGTTACTTTTTTTTAAAGAGAAACAGAAACCAAATTAAAGCTGCAAGCAGCGTTGTTAGGGCCTGAGCCCCCGCGCGGCCTACGGCCGCGTCCTTGACACCGGCCCCAATCCAACGGTGTAATCGGCAAATCCCTAGGCCTTGTAGTTTAGGAGATACGAGCCTCAGTGCGCTGCACAGTGTGACTGCAGAGCTGAGAGCCGGCCCTTTAAGAGCCCCTCCCTTCTCTGCTCGCTCTCTGCCATCTCTGTCAGAGCTGAGAGCAGAGCTGAGAGCAGAGGAGGATTTGGCAGTTTTACTGTGAAAACACAGTCATAACTCTGCATATGTTGGTCAAAAGTGTAATGTAAAGACATCAGTTCGTAGAGTTTTTTCTCAGGAATTCAATGGTGTGTTTTCTGAAGGTGTGAGTGTTTTAGTTTAGAAGCTACAAGTGTTTGTTTGAGAGTATGTACATGAGGGCAGAGAAGTGCCAATTGTGGTTTCCATGACTACAGTAAACAAATCTGTGCCATCTCTGTCAGAGCTGAGAGCAGAGCTGCCAGCTGGCCCTTTAAGAACCCCTCCCCCGCTGCACTTTCTTTGATCTGTGCTAGAGTGGAGAGAGTGGAGGATTAAGAGAAATGTAGTGTGTAAAAGCTGAATAACTCGGCCTACGTTGGTGGAAAGTAACACAAAATACCATATTTTTGTAGGGATTTTTGTCAGGAATACAGTGATATGTTTTTAAAAGCTGTGCGATGTATGGTATAGACGTGAGAAGCATTTGTTCGAGAGTATGTACCATGAGAGGACACGGCCTCCCCATTGACTTCCATTGTAAGCGTGAAACGTGTCTCCCCCACTTTGAGGGCTTATAAAATCCAAACCGAGCGCGTAGTATATTAGCCTTTAAAGATTTTTGAAGAGCACAGTTGGGAGAGTAATGTGTGAAAGTTTGGAAGCCCTGGCATTTACGGTTTAGGAGGAGATAGATTTTGTTCGGGGAGTAAAAAAAGTCCTGATTTTGACAGTTTTGTCCAATTTGTGGACATTCTGTTGGAGATAGGTGAGGGGTCAGAGTGTAAGAATTGTTCGTCTTGATGAGACGAGTCCAACGGTGTTGGTCCCATGTCTGTGGGAGTTTTGTGTGAGGAGTTATAGCGCGCGAAATTAAAAAAAAATTATCTTTTTTTTGTGTGGCTCCCTAGGTGGCGCTATAAACTTTTGTGGCGTTTTTGTTTTTGATTAGTGAATGTTGAGACATACCGAACGATTGTGCCGAAATTCAGCGAATTTCATGCATGTTCAGGGGGTCAAATTAGATTATGCGCGTTATGCGCATTATGCGCATATAGCGCGCACTCATTGAGAGCAAGAACAGTATAATACCAGGTTTTTAATGGGTGTGTATGTGAAAACTGGCTCCGGGCCGTCTGGCCCAGTTGCCTCATGGGTGTTGGGGGGGCCTGGGACACTGTTTAGTGTGTGTTTTTAGTGTTTTTAGTGCTGCTAATGTGTTGCTCTGCCGAGCAAACATAATAGGGTCTTCGCCAGAAGTACCTTCTGGCTCAGGCCCTAACAAGATGCCACTGATACAAACACAGACGTTTTCCACAAGAGTCACGCGCGCGTGTGTGGACTTACATGGTATCGATGGGAACAGCGGAGGTCAGAGTCTGACCCATGTGTTTCAGGAGGTAGTAGGATGAGAGCAGGTGGGCACTCCGAGGAATTAGGTCCTGCTGTAGCTGCAGCAGCTGTGCCCCCCCACCCAGAAACACCTGATGCATACACAGAGTAAACATCATGGTGAAGGGACCTACAACCACCAGCTTGCACCACATCCACCACTACACTAGAATCACACAGGTGCTTCAACATTGACAAAAAAAAAGAGAGAAAATGTGACGTGAACAAATCAGTTAAAAAAAAACAACCTTAACCTGTGAAAGTCCACCATCTTTTATCCTGATACAAAGAAACCAGTCGCATGTTTCCTGTCAACTATATCATCATTCCCATGAGGCAGTGTGTAGATGTGTGTGCATGTGTGTTTGTACGTTGTCTCCGAAGCGCAGGTAGAGCTTCTGTAGAATGAGTAGGTCCCGGCAAAACAGTGCTCTGGTCATGGCCATGTGACTGACAGCCTGGCAGACCAGAGACACGGCAGAGTTGCTGCCATACAGCTGAGACAGGCTGATCCTCATGTTCAGGGTCTGACCTGCCAGGCAAACATCAGGGATGAAACAAAAATGCTCAGTTTAAACTGCCAGACAAATATCAGGGATTTGAACACAAACACACACCTACCAGGTATGATGGGGGCGTCTCCTCCAACCTCCGAGTCCGTCTCCAGGTCCATCTCCCTAAGCAGAACCATCATTGCTGCAGCTGGGTTACGAACGTCCTGCAGTTTGTTCTGGACATCCTCAATGACGTTGTCACTGCCACCACAGGAACAAATAGAACTCGTGTTAACAAAATAAATAATCTTAATTAATAAAATATTAAATCATAATTAATTAAACACAACATTATTGAAAAAAAGAACTAATGTGATTGATGACATAAACCATCATCATACATCAATGAATAATGACAATCAAGGCTTAACCATTTTGTTATCCTCACAAAAGGTGTCCTTTGATGACAAGACATTCATAAGGAAACCAAGTAGCAATGGAAGCCAGCCAAGTAGAGCGAGGAGGAGGTGACACCCATTCATATTTGGATTTTGTTGAAAGGAGCAGTCTGATGCTGCCCTGTGGTGAAAACAACACTTCCTGTAATCACCAAGGGGCCCTCTGACCTCCATTCAGGTAGGAAACATCTTCAGCGTTCTCAAAGCTCTGACATGTGACTCCAGCTACTAAGGTCAGATATCAAATGTAGCCGCCTCCTCGCCACAGCAACCTCTCAGTCTTCACAGCGACCCCTCACCAGGTTCTGAAGGAGGTTCTGACCAGCTGTGAGGTGGTCCACCCACCAGGAGAACATGAACGTGTGCAAACATGTCACTTCCTGCTGCCGCCAGGTGGCACTGTGACTCATCTAACCCTAAATGTGGTGGATTTCTTTCTTCCCCAGCCAAGGCCACACCCGCCACCCGCCACCAGGTTTGTTGAAACTCAATTTATAGTTTGAATGCCAGCAAGATCATGCAAAAACTAATGCCAACAAAAACACGACCACTTTGCAGAGGTAGTAAAATAACATTACAGAAGTAGACGCACCGAAAGCATTTCTCTTGGCCGATTAAGGTTTGTTTTTTTAAGTGGGCTTTGTCAAACCCAAGCTATTTCTCCGACTCTGCTATTTAGGAGGCTAGTTAGCTAATCAGTACGCCAGCAGCGAGCTAAGGGCCAAATCACAACAGGGTTTTAAATCCTGATCTTAAAACAAATACAATTGCTACATTTCAAGCCCAAACGTTGAATAAATATACTAGAAGAGGTTTAGTATATGTATATATTTAGTATAGTATATTTAGTGTATGACTGTCCCATATTAGCCAAATCATGCTGTCCCACTTCTGAACGCAACCCTGTCTCAGGTGTCCCACATGAGTCACTGTTGTTTTTATTCCCTTATTTTCCGTTTCTATTGTCAGACAATAAAACAAGTGGGAGGATAAGTAGTTTTCCAGGAAATATTAACCGTTTCCTGGACGTTCCTTTTTCTCATTTTCCATATGTTTTCCATGAGTGGAAAATTGGTCAATCATTTTCCAGGTTTTCCAGTTAGTGTGGGAACCCTGCTATTACCTGCACATTGAGTCCATGTTTACATGGAGTCCTTTTTGGGTTTGTATTTGCAATCTTAGGCCGGCACATGGTGTTTTCATTCTGAAAAATGACGGAATGTACCATGCCATTCTTGAGGACATTACCTGTGTTGCCAGAGCTGCTCTGTGCTGATGCACATGCCGTCCATCAAAACTAGACTTACCCCTATTCCCAGCAAAGGAAGCCAGCTAGGAATTAGAAAGATGTGACACTGACAGCCCAGTTACTGGTCAGATCAGGCACGCTGAATACAGGCCAATCCCTGGCTGGCCAATCGGTGCATCCCTAGACAGGAGTGATGGTTACAACATTTAACTGACTTGTCATTGGACAGCAGATTCTCCAGGATCCGATCCGCCGTTCTCTCTGGTGACTCCACTTGTTCCAGAGCCTTCTCCATCTCATACGCCATCTCCACCGAAACTGCATCACTGACCAGACGCAAGCACTGAACCAGCTGCAAGACGTCCCGGCCCAGCTCAGGGTCTGAGCACAACACACACCACAGGTCCGACCAGTAAGCATGTATGTTGATCAAATCATATTTCACAGCAAATATGGTTACTGATGGAAAACCTTCAAGGCTGGTTATTGACAACCAGGTACATCAATAATCACAACTGACATGGAGGTGCTCAGGCATGTTTGTCACACGACTTCAAGTTTTGGTCATTTAGTCAACAAACGTCACAACATAATGTTGCCTTTGGTGTGTGTGTGTGTGTGTGTGTGTGTGTGTGTGTGTGAATTAGCCACCACACTGTAGTGTGCTTAACTAGCTAGTCCACACAGAAAAAAACAACATCTTTTACAGGGGACAGTTCATCTCACACCGTTTTTTTCTTCCTGTCAAATAGAGCGTCTGCACGTCATAGCGACACGTCATGTAGACAGAAGTATGACGGCCATGTTGGTGTCCATGTTACTTACCTTCAGTGAGCAGAGTCTCCTCCTCTGACAGCAGATACTCGTCATAGGACAGATACAGATGGTCCACAGCAAAACAAGGCAGCAGGAAAGACACAGAGCCCTGAAAACACACACACAGTCAATAGGAAGAACCACCACCACAACCAGGACCAGAATACCATGACACGATCTCGCTGACTCACACTCATCCACATGGGTCATCAGAATCAGAATCAGAATACTTTATTAATCCCCGGGGGGGAAATTCTGTTGTTACAGTTTTAAACTTGCTCTTGAAAGTACTGTAAAAATAAGAAATTACAAATTACAATAATTAGTAAAGTGCAGACTTTAAGAAATAAGATAAAGAGTACGAATAAACTCTTTACGAAGCACAGTTGTTTGTTTATGACACACGATGTACAGCAGCAGTTAAAAAAAAGAAACAGTGAGAAAGAAAAAGAGAATTGCACAGTTTAGTAATGACATGTTATTATCGTGTTTCTGATTTGGGTTATGATTTGACCGATTTGTCCATTATTGCACAGCTGAATGTCGTTAGATACACTGAAGAAAGTGTGTATCACTCAGAGGGAGGAGTTAAAGAGTTTGATGGCCACAGGTAAGAATGACTTCCTGTGGCGCTCTGTGGTGCATTGAGGTGAGATCAGTCCAGCACTGAATGTGCTCCTGTGTTGAACCAGGACTTGATGGAGGGGTGGTGGATGCTGTCCAGGATTGTGTGGAGTCTAGACAACATCCTCCTCTCTGTCACCAGCGTCAGAGTCCAGCTTTACTCCTCCAATGTCACCGGCCTTCCGGATGAGTTTGTTTAGTCTGTTGGCATCAGCTACCTTCAGGCTGCTGCCGCAGCACACAACAGCAAACAGGATGGCACCACAGACTCAGAGAACGTCCTCAGCAGGGTCCTGCAGATGTTAAAGGACCTCAGCCTCCTGAGGAAGTGGAGACAGCTGAGGCCCTTCTTGTGGACCGCTTCAGAGTTCTTAGAGAAGTCCAGTTTGTTGTCCAAGTACACCCCCTGGTACTTGTAGTCCTCAACAATGTCCACACTGACCCCCTGGATGGAAACAGGGGTCACCGGTGTCTTTGTCCTTCTGGGGTCCACAATCAGTTCCTTTGTCTTCGTCACATTGAACAGGAGATGGTTCTTCTCACACCATGTGACAAAGTTCTCCAGCACAGTCCTGTATTCAGTCTCATCCCCCTTCCTGATGCATCCAACTACTGCAGAGTCGTCAGAGAATTTCTGAAGGTGGCAGGACTCTGTGTTGTAGTTGAAGTCAGTGGTGTAGAGGGTGAAGAGGAAGGGAGACAGGACTGTCCCCTGTGGAGCCCCGGTGTTGCTCACCACTCCATCTGACACACGGTGTTGTAAGCGTACAAACTGTGGTCTTCCAGTCAGGTAGTCAACGATCCAGGACACCAGAGGAGCCTCCACCTGCATGGCTGTCAGCTTCTCACTCAGCAGCACCGGCCTGATGGTGTCAAAAGCACTGGAGAAGTCAGAGAACATGACCCTCACAGTGCTCTCCGGTTTGTCCAGGTGAGCGTAGACACTTCCTCTACTCCAAGGTGGGGCTGGTAGGCGAACTGGAGGGGATCCAGCAGATGTTGGACTGATGGCCTCAGCTGGTCCAGGATGAGTCTCTCCAGGGTCTTCATGATGTGAGACGTCAGTGCCACTGGTCTATAGTCCCGGGGACAGTTGGTACGCTGTGTCTTCGGCACTGGGACTAGGCAGGATGTCTTCCACAGCACAGGGACCTTTTGAAGACTGAGGCTCATGGTGAAGACATGATGAAGGACTCCCACTGAGCTTGGGGGCGCAGGCTTTGAGGACTCTGGGGCTGACACCATCAGGACCTGCAGCCTTGCCTGTGTGGAGTCTGCTCAGTTGTCTTCTCACCTGGTCAGCTGTGAAGAACACTGTGGGGGCGACTGGAGGGGGGGAAGAGTCCTCATTTGTAAGAGGGCTGTTAGCCTGGGAGCCAGAGGAGGAGGGGGGATGGGTGAGACCCTCACCTGAAGAGGAAGGGGGACTGTGAGGAGGGGGTTGTGTGGAGGGCAGAGGGGGGGCTAGTGGCTGTATAAAGGCAGTAGAGATGGGGGAGGGAAGAGCAGGAGGCGGGAGGGGCCGTTTCAAATCTATTAAAGTAGAGATTGAGTTCATTGGCCCTCTCCAGGCCTCCCTCAACTCCTCCGCTGCCCGATGTTTTGAAGCCTGTGATGGTCTTCATGCCACTCCAGACCTCCCTGATGTTGTTTTGCTGGAGCTTCTGCTCCAGCTTCCTCCTGTACATGTTCTTGCCCTCCCTGATCTTCCTCTTAAGGTTCCTTTGGATTGTTCTCACCTCATCCAGATTACCGTCTCTGAAGGCTCTTTTCTTGGCATTCAGGGTGGTCTTGATGTCCTTTGTTACCCATGGCTTGTTGTTCGGATTACAAAGGACCGTTCTGGTTGGGACAGTGCAGTCAACACAGAAGTTTATGTAGTCCGTTATACACTCTGTGAGCCCACTGATGTCCTCTCCATGGGGCTCACAGAGTGCCTGCCAGTCTGTAGCCTCAAAACAGCCCTGCAACGTGACATAGGCATCCTCTGACCACTGACTTCATGGTTGCAGGCAACCTTTTCACCAAGGGCACATAGCAGGGGGTGAGTAGAACCAGGTTGTGATCTAACCGGCCAAGGTGGGGGAGGGGAGAGGAGCTATAGGCGTCCTTTACATTAGCATACAGCAAGTCCAGGATCCTCTCCCCTCTTGTTGGGAAGCTCACATACTGTATGAAAGTAGTCAGAGTTTTTTCCATTGTCACATGATTAAAGTCCCCTGAGATGATACAGAGAGAACTGGGATGGTCAGTCTGTAGATGCGCTGCAACCGTGTGTATGATGTTTGTGAGAAAATGAGCTTTTGATCATGTTCTGTTCATATGTCACCATTATATCAGGAGTTGATTGTGTATAAGTACATGACGTGAATGTTTGTATTAAGTTGTGCAGGCTGCTAGTTGCGCTGAATGACGAAAACAACAGGACAAGACGACCTGAGTGTGCAGGAGGCAGGAGTACTAATCCAGAAGTGTGATATGCATGAGTGTAAAATTACGTATGCAAAAAGGTGTGGCTTCAAGCATATATTCACTGTCTGTTCATATCTTATTCAGACTCTCTGCTGCACTCTCAAGGTGCCTGTAGTGAAGGTCTCCAGATAGATCTGTGTCTGCTTTGTTGTGTGAAATAAAGTGCTGATTTGTCAAAAGCAGACGACTCCGGTTGATCTCTTCTCATCAACAGACCTGGTGGAGTCGGCGAACTTCAACACATTGCACGCCGTCGTCGGGTTCGTAGGGGGGGGGGGGGGGGGGGGGGGGTAAACAGCTACCATGATGACGTGTGAAATCTCCCGAGGTAAATAGTATGGCCGGAGTCCCACGGCTAGCAGCTCAATGTCCGGGTTACAGATGCGTTCCTCACCGTAATATGACCAGGACAGCACCATCTGTTGGTGACAAACACAGCAACCCCCCTCCTTTGTGCTTAGCGCTCTCAGTGCTGTCCCGGTCCGCCCGGACAGTCTGGAAGCCGTTAACGGTGACGATGTGGTCGGGAATGTCCTGATGGAGCCACGTTTCCGTGTAGCACATTAAGCTGCACTCCCGATACTACGCCTGGCTCCTAACAAGCCCCGTTAGCTCCTCCATCTTATTTGCCAGAGACCTCACGTTACCCATAATGAGAGAGGGGAGCCACGGCTTACACTTCCTCTCCGTAAGCCTCCGTCGTCTTGTCCCAGCTGACTTGCCACGCTGTTCTTTTCCCTCCTCTGCACCCTCTGTGTGTTCTGAATCTCCAGAGTTCAGCAGGAATATCCAGCGGTTTGGCTGACACGCCGGCCGGCTTCAGCTCAAACAGCTGATCGCGGGTGTAAACAAAGCGGCGTTGCTGTGCGACGGTTGTTGCAGAAAAAGTCAGCCCTACCATTATGAAAATCCTCAAACTCACTCGGATATACATGTGAAACAGGAGAGCTTAAAGACTTTGTCGAAAAAATGACACTCTTTGCAGTGAAAGATAGAAAAATTAGTTAAAAAGTAAGAAAGGGAGCAAGAGCGACTGTAACAGGCTGCGTGCGTCCCGGCGCATTTAGTCATGACTAAAACTGAAAGGGACACAGTCTGATGTCATCAAAGTGTGACATGTTAATGACTGTCTGGTCAGGTGACGATCCATTCAGGTCAGTAGATGTCAGACCTACATCAGGAAAATTCAAAATGGTGGAAAAACCATCAGAGTGTATCTTTACAGTCCAGCTGGTGTTGAATTTTAAGTCAAACATTTAGTGGGCGAGTTCTGGCAGCCCCAGTTGGGATGTCTTGAAAACTGGTACAGTCAAAGCCTGTATTCTGAAAATGTGCCGGTGACTTCGTGTCAGTGGTTCCAGTACTAGAGTGGCTTGAGTTACAGGACAAAGGACTGGCAGTTTTCAGTGCTTTTATCACAATAGCATTAATTAAGTATCCAGAGGGCAGCTGAAATTTCTGCTTCCTTCAGTAATAAAACTATTGCAGATCACGAGTGGCACCCTGTACCCCACCCAGCCTACAGTTAAGGAGTTAAAGCTACAGCTCCTCCACCCAACAACGTTACAGTGTTTAGCTTGCTAATTGCTTACAGTGATGCAGTTAGCTCTGAAGCTAGCAGCATTTCTGTCTGAACACTACATACACATCATATGCACTAAGGAGCCTCACTAAATTATAACCCTGGTGATGGAGGGCACCTCCCCTCCCTCTACAGACTGAAAGGTTATACTCCAAAACATGTTACTGTGGTACTGTGCAAATTCAGTGATACTGGCATCAACTGACAAAATTCTGATAGCGTGAAATCCCTCAATGGGAACAACTGATCCAAGTGATCAATAATCAATTTTAGTCAGACTTCCAGAAGCTGACCAGTCAAAGGAGAGGGCCTTTTTAGGGAGGAGCCATAATGAGACTGAATAAGTCGAGGAAAGGAGGAGGGATTTCACATGACTGTTTAGTCACTTGATGAGGGGGTGTCCTTACCTTCTTGAGCAGGCAGGCCATGGTGGTGTGTGTGCTAACAGTCAGGCCCAGAGGTGTGGCCAGTGCCTCCTGATACTGGAGGCAGCAGGCGTAGAACTTGGACCAGAACTCCACCTGCAGCTGATGGTAATCCTCCTGAGAGAACTCAAACTCGGTGACGCTACTCTGCAGCTGCATTACACAAAGGCACAAGTCACTCTACAGCAACTGCCCAGCAGTCAGACACTAACATCATCATCAGTTACCTCACTCTCCACTGCAACTGTCACCTCCTTCTTCAGATTCTCCCATGAAACATCTGTAAAGCCATCAGAGCCTCGCCTGTAGATCTGATCAACACAAACATCTCAGCTTTAGTAGGAATTCGATGGAATGATCAACCAAGATGGCTCACCTCACCTGTAGAGCTTTGACAATGGCCGCTGCCGTGAAGCGCAGAGGAGAGAACAGCACCTCCAGGTACGTTTCCTATCATAACAACAAGAGGGTCATACATCAACAGGAAGTGAAGCTCCTTTTCAGTTGGCAGCAACTTTAAATGTCCCAGAGCGCTTATCATTGCATTTCTATCAAAGTTAAAACCAACTGATGATTCCTGACCAGGACAAAAACAAACATCAGTCCGTCTACTTGAACCGGATCAATGTGGCACCAACTTCTAGGTTTCCTGCTCGGCAACTTCACTTCCTTCCTCACTGAGTTCACATATTATTTGTGTCCCTTGGTGACATCTTGTGATTTGGTGATGTCATCAGCTTATCAGTGACTGACAAAGGTCAAAGTTACCGATTGTGGCAGACGAAGCTGATCACATTGTAATCAAAGCAATCACATTGCTATGAGAGGATTTGAAAAACAGCTAAACAGCTGACAGGAGTTTATAATCATGGACAACTCTATGTTTGCACACGTGTGTAATTGTACATTCATTGCCGAGTTTTCATTGTTTATGTGCAGCTATGTTTTGATCTGCATAGTTACATTCCCTGTATAGTTTCTATTTCTACTGTATTTTGCTTTTTGTTTGTCCTTTTCAAAAATGCCTTCATTGTGCATTATCATTTTACCATTTTAGACATAGCTTTTATCCTGTCAACATTCATTATTGACAGCAAAGAAGAACTTCATCTGGACAGGGAAACATGTTTCTTTACTGTGCATATGGCAATAAAACTTTGAAACTTGAAAGGTCATCAATTCACGAATATTAAACAACTGGGAGAGACTAGGTGGTCTGGGCTTACCCGGGGGTCCTGGTCCACTCCAATGTGGACTTCATCTTCAGGTGCTGGCTGAACAAACACCTGGTTCCACTGACCCGCTACGTTACTGGCAATCAGAGGGACAGTTACACCATGTGACCCTCCATCAGCACGAGACTCAAAGGACCTGTGACATGGCGTCTCAATCCTGCACTGACTCAGGACTTACTGTTCAAAGTTGATGTATTTGATAACTGTGGCGTTGGCGTCATCTACCCACAGACCCCAAATATCGGTGGAGGTCAGGGTGAAATCCACCAGAGTTTCCTGTGGCACAAACACACTCATAAGTGCTTCTGATACACACCTTCATCATGTTCACTGCTGATGTTAACCCATCAAATCACCTGCGAGGAGAACAGTGAGGAGATGTGGTCCAGGCTGTAGCGGTTGTTGTCAGTGGCAACCAGCTGCAGGACAGTGAACTGTCCTCTCAGTGGGACAGCCAGGTAGATGCCCAAACACAGACCAGTAGTGGCGGAGAAAGCCAACCGCAGCCGGTGACCCTGACCAGCCAAACGTTTCACACCCTTACAGGCTGGCATGTAGTCCAACATGTCGACCTCCAGCAGACACGCCTGCTCCTGCAGACACAAGCCAAAAGGTGGACATCAAAAAATAGAATCAACACGTTTTAAACATCATTCCCATCTGACCTAAAGCGCAACAGCAGAACAACACTTAACCAAAAATGACTCGGGACTCCGCTGATTTCTAACCTGGACCAAAGGGTTACATGCCCCAGAGTCAGAGTAAGTCAGGTTTATTCCAATAGCACCGATCCCAAAACACTTGCTAGAACCACCTCTGACTGGTTTATAGAGTCCCAACAACCCGAGTGAGCAAGAGCTTTAAACAGGCATAAACTTGAATGAGTGATTGAGTTGCGAGACATTCACCCTCAATGACCACATGCGCAGTCTGTGGTCATGACACAGGGCAAAGATGAATGAGTCGTCCTCCAGCTCTCTGACCGCCAGACCGACCACCAGGTCAGCTGGACTCTGATCCCCCCGAATGGCGCTTGGCATCCAGCCGGACAGACGCTGTATCATGGAGCTCCGCTTCAGCTCCACCACGACCACGCCTCCTACAGGGCGGATACACACACAGGCCCACATCAAACCAGTCAGCTGACAAACATCACACCTGCGACTCCTGTAAAAACTTACCCGGTGTGCCTTGTGGAGGAAGTGTGACAATTACAATGCCACCAGTGGGTGAAGCCAGGGCATAATGAGCCCCCCCCTCATGAGTGAGCCAGGCTGCAGCAGCATTAGGACTCCCAGGATGACTCCCAGTATGAGGCATGCTGGGAATTATGGCGCTGTGAGCAGCATCCTGCAGGTTTAGCTTCCCCACATCGGTGAAAATGGACTGCATGTGTAGCTCCGTCACCAGCTCCTAAACAAGATGGATGATATGTAACTGCCATATACATGCATGCATGTATGCATGAATGCATGCATGCATTAGCGCGTGTGTGTGTGTGTGTGTGTGTGTGTGTGTGTGTGTGTGTACTCACACTCCGGTACATGCATGTGGGGTGTGGCAGCAGCAGCCGGTGGACACTCTGGTTGGTAGTGATGAGGATCAGGATGTTGTTGAGCGTTTCCTGGATGGCCACGCCCCCTGGTAACACTGTGCAGTGAGCAAAGTGCAGTTTGACTGCATTGTTGAGCAGATTGGTGTCCAGTGACGTCTCCACCAACTGCACCGTGTCACCGGAGGTGGACCTGCAGAGACAGTGACATCATTCTCTCTGTTTATCCTCAAAGATGGTTATGTTTGTCGCCCTGCTGTGGAGGTCAGTTGCTATGTCATGTATGTTGTGATCACATGACTCACCAGTGTATGAACCTGTTGCTGGTGACTGACAGCAGCTTGCTGCTCTCCTCATAGTGGAAGGCTCCGGCACTGTCGGGGAACTTGATGCCTCCAGGAGGAGCAGGCAGACCTACAGAAGCAGAGACCAGGCATGTTGATGCACTCATCTGCTGCAAGTCCCCACAGGCTTGTTTCCATGGAGAAGCAGAACGTTCAATTGACAAGAACAAGGACCCACACTCAGGAGGGACAGGAAGTCGTTAACTGGCAGATTAAACACCTGTAACATCGGCAGGTTTGTGTCAGGTAGAACATGTGACGTTGAAGGTGACACTTGTGGTGTTAGTATGTATGCTGGAATGTTTTCCAGTTGGTGCTTCCGACCATTAACTCACCATGATGTCATCAAACCCACGTTTACGCTTCGCGACCTGCGGTTCTGGACTGTTACCAAGGTATCAGTGTTGTTCCTGTCGTGTAATATCTCCAAGCAGAAACGTCGTTAAGTTTTTACAAACACGTTTAAGGATTTAACAGTCAAGCGACTCTAACTGTCATTACTGGTTAGGTACAAGCGCGCGCCACGCATCAGTAGAGATGCCTTTACCCTAAAAAAAACAACAAAACAAAACAGGTCACTAGCTCAGCTTTAGCTCTAACGAAATAGCAATCCCCGGGCCAAATGAGTAAATCTCATCACGTAACGTTAAACCGACTGAGGATCGGAAAGTTCACGTCGCTTGGATTCCAGTAGCCAATTACTTAATAGCCAGGCGGCCGAAGAGGACCGTTCACCGACGTTAGTGCGAGCTAGCTGCTGCGAGCTAGCTCCTGCGGGCTAGCTCCTGCGGGCTAGCTCCTGCGGGCTAGCTCCTACGGGCTAGCTCCTACGGGCTAGCTGCTGTGGGTAATCCACCTCACATCTAGTGGAACCTGAAGAAGAAAAAAAAACAGTGGAGAAACAGCTTTTACCGAGGTCCACCGTGACTTCTCGGAATCGGGGGACAGTTTCCCTCTCAAAGCCGCATATCTCGATATAGCTCCGCTCCAGTGCAGCCGCCATGTTGGCCTCATGGAACTGTGACGTCAAGTCAGGGCCGCGCGCTGGCCATTCAAACATTTAAAGGGACATAACACTTATTTAACTTTTTAACTTCATGTATTAACGCTTTGCTATGTCTTTCAACAATTCAACACCCTACAGTTCCCCTTGACACAGAGCAGCTGAGACAAACACTGCCTTTGAAGCAGGCCGAAGCGTCTGCTTGGGGGCGCGGGTAGGAGGACAGAGGCGGAGGGTGTGGGAATCTCCAGTGGTGGCTCCAGGAGACGAGGAACGCATGTTACTGAATCGCTAATCAAACTATCGTTTGGACTGACAGGTGATATCGTCTCACCACTGACTGTACACAGCAGTGCGTATTCAGTTGAATTGAAGCTGAGGATTAGACTTTGTTTCCATCATCACAACCATCAACAAGCTGTCACAAACACTTGTTGCACTTGAAGCTCTGCCCATTGTCATGTGTGTCCTTGACTTGCTAACAGTCTCACACATCATCCAACAGAAACATAATTCGTTCAAGTAGCTTGTTCTCTTGGCTGATGACATGCTTTCACCCATCATCGCTGCCAGATAAAACCAGAACATCATTGAAGTTGTTTTTGCAGCAGATTTACGCATTTGTGCTGTAATTCCCACACACAGATAAGTGGCCTGAGGCAGCAGTTTGAGTCGAATAAGACATAAAGAATATTCTTGACACTTGTAGCTGATTGCTGCTTTCCTTTCTGACAGAAGCCCAGATCAACTACAGCTGATCACATATATTCCAAGTTATTTAGGCTATATTTAAGGTCCATCCATCTCCACCCACTTATCCTAAGTCAGGTTGCAGGGGAGCAGCTCCAGTAGGAACCCAACTTCCCTTTTTCTGGCCACATGGACCAGCTCCAAATGGGGGATCCCGAGATGTTCCCAGGCCAGTGTGGAGATGTGGTCCCTCCACTTGGTCCTCATTCTGCCCCACAGCCTCCTCCCAGCTGGACCTGCCGAGGACACATTCCTTGGGAGGAGCGCAAGTGGCATCCTGAACAGATGCCTGAGCCACCTCAACTGGCTCCTTTCGGCCCATCTCACATTCCGTCGTCCAATCACTCCAGAACAGGACCAGGAGATACACCTTCCCTTGAGGCCAGGACTCATTCCCTACCTGCAGTGAACAATCCATAATTTTCCTGCTGAGAACCAGGGCCTTGGATTTAGAGCTGATCCTCATCCCAGCCGCTCGCACTCAGCTACAATCCAATCCAGTGAGAGCTGAACGTCACAGGCAAATAATACCAGCAGGACCAGCAATGCATCCTCAGCCCACTGAACCGCAACCACCCACCTCCATGACTGTGCCTTGAAATCCCGTCTATGGAAATCACCAACAGGACTGGTGACAAGGTGCAACCCTGGCAGAGGCTGACCCCACCGTTTAAGGCTGTAATTCATGAACCTTGGCAGGGCTCAGGATGGATGGTGGAAAGGGACTGACCAGCAGATGTGCAGATTCTACATTCTACACTCACAAATTTGTTTTTTCCCTGAAAGAATGAAGTAACATTATGATTTGTGCAATATTTTATATATTCAGTTTTCTTTTTCAGTGTTAGTGTGCAGTATTTGTATTGCAGCACCTCCTGGAGATGCGGGCCATCATCGTCCACCACTGCACATCCCTGCCCTGAGGTGCTGGGGCCATGCAGCACACAGGCAACTCCTCTCATCTTCATCACAACTTCATATAATATAATGTTTGACCTATTGAACATGGTGTGATGATTTGAAGTTCAGCAAAAAAAAAAGATGAAAAATAATTTGGGTCTCATCAGTTTTTGGTAGAATTTCAAGTTTCATTTGCAATCTGTAATATCACTGTCATCTGGTAGAGGGCGCTAGTGCACCTAGTAACACTCATGTCCAAACACAAGTGAAGAAGAAGAAGGGCAAGCAATCAGGGTTGTGGATGTGGTTTTCCTAGGGGCGGACTGACAGTCTGGTGGTCGACAGGTCAGGACCATAACTTTCTGTTTTACAGCAGACGATCAGAGCAACCTTCTGAGAGGGAGGAACATATCCAAATGAATAGATCAAATTAGCAAATTAATATTAAATTTGAAAATCACTTCTTACAAAAATTGATTTTTCTCAGCTTTTGTTGAAAATTAGGTAAATGGTAAATGGACTCAATTTTATATAGCGCTTTTCTACCTTAGCGGTACTCAAAGCGCTTTACAGTGTCGTCTCATTCACCCATTCACACACACATTCACACACTGATGGTGGAGGCTACCATGCAAGGCGCCAACCTACTCATCAGGAGCAATTATGGGTTCAGTATCTTGCTCAAGGACACTTTGACATGGTCACCGGGGTCGGGGATCGAACCAGCGACCCTTTGGTTGCTAGACGGCCACTCCACCCCTGGGCCATGCCGCCCACGGGTGTTTTTTTTTATGCACCCAAGCCTCATTCACATGTTCGTAAACCACGTATGAACTTACAAGGCAACTATTTTTTGCTGAAAATACTCACAGCCCAAACATCAATCGGGCAGGCACAGCGGTGACTGATACCACCAACACGCCATCCTCCTTTTGGTCAAAAAATCAATGAGTCCAACTCTACCAGGAGTTCAGAGTTGAGTCAAAAGTTAGACCGAAGGTGTGTTCACACAAAACGCAAGTTTTTTGTTGCACGATGAAAATATATGCGAAGTTAATGGGGTGATGCGAATTTCACAGCCATCCTGTCATGATTCTAATTTAAAATATTAAACTTCAGTGAAAAATTGTTCAACTTTGGTTTGCTGATGAGGACACACCTATCAACAGTAGCTCAACGAGCTGTGCACACCTCTGCAGGGTGGCAGTGTCCGGTGCAAGTTTGGGGAGACGCGCCAGCATTTGGCCCTCTGGCATCTCTGGACCTCACACAGCAGGTACTAAGCCCCGCCCCTCTCCCCTGTTGCATCCTGGCCAGAGAGATTTTACACCAATTGGTGGGAACACAGCTTCAGAGTCAACTTAGACTTGGACTGGGTAGCCAAAGACGGACCAAGTCATTGGTATATCAGGTGAAATAACTAAGGTGACTAAGGTTCTGTAGTCCATCTCCAGAACACTGCAGTTTCAAGAGTAAATATCAATAACATGCACCGCCACTGACTTTTCCCAACTGATCGGATAACTGAAGACTTGGGACTGGAAAAGTGTGACAGTTCCTGTGGACACACACATTCTCACACCAGTTGTCTGGTGGTTGATGACTTCTGTAAATGTAAACATCATAAAAGATCCCGATCACCTTCTCATGACGTCTTCAGCTGGTTTACTGTCCCGACGTGTCATCGTAAAATGGCACGAACAAGCAGAATGCTTGGTCTGTTGTGTTTCCTGAACATTCTTGGAACTTTTTCACATTTGTACACGTATATACATGATCTACATGTACAAATGCTGGGGTGTCTTATATAATTATGAACTCCACCCATCAGAACTGTAATCAGCAGATTAGAGAGGGAGGGGGATTTCATCTACCTGGATAAATGTACCATGTGCCAGTCCTTTTTGGTCATAGGTGTCAATAGACCATCTGTTGCCATGGATACATCAGTAGAGGAAGTGACAGAGTGGATACAAACAGAGGAGACATTTATTGTGCCAGAACCTACTGTACAGAGTCAGAAACAGGAAGTTGTGTACCTGCAACTTACAGCAGCATGGAGTCGATCGATCATAGAAAAGAGCTAAATGGAATGCTTTGTTCAGTAATACTGATTTGTACCATAAAAGAAGAGGGAGGAATGCAGTCATTGTCCGCTGGGTCACATGATCACAGCAGCAAACTTCTATATGGCTTTTTTTCTGTCCACCTGAGCTCATACAGCTGACCTCAGAGGCAGTCTGTCTCTTTCTGTGTCTCCACTGTGGAAAACCAGGATTTGAGAGACAGCGCAGGTGGGCAGCTGAGTGAGAAGGCAGAGTCACACAGAGCTCTTGGTGGGCAGCTCAGTGCTGTTGTGCCGTGTCTTGCGTGACGTGCCGTCATCTCGTGGCCGGGCCTTCTGCAGATTGGACATGGCGGCAGTGCGCTCAATGTCAATGAGGGCATAGAGCTCGGTGCGGCGCGTGGGCGTTGTGGGGGGCAGTGGGGATGTGGGTGTGCGTGGCGTGTGGGGGTTGCTGCCATCTGAAGCGCCTTTGTTGCCACTACTGTTGTCCATCTCCACCTCAATGTAGTTGAGCGTCTTGGGTGGGTCCAGGTGACCCGGGAGCCGACGGAAGTCAAAATTAAAGATGGTAGGCCCATCAGTGCGGCGGCGAGCTGTGTCAGGGCGGTGTGCACTAAGAGGCGCCGTCACATTCTCTGTGTTGACATAGTTGTGTGAGGGCTCCAGGGCGGCGGACAATGGATGGGAGTAGCAGTGATGCAACACACTGTGCTGCTGGTGGTTAAAGCCGTTAAGCGACGGTGTCATCAGGCTTCCGGTCTCCTCTTCCTCCCAGCTCGGCTTCCTTGCCTCCCACACCGGAGGCAGCGCCGGCAGGTTCTCATAGTCCAGGAGGGCAGTGCGGCGCTGTGCCGAGTTGTTGACATTCTGCAGGTCAGGCGTGAGGGGGGGTGGGCGGTTGCGGCGAACAGCTGATGCTGGATGGGAAGAGGAGCCATTGGAGTGTAGGGCAGCTGACTCAGCCTCCTCAACGTGGCCATTAGTCTCTCTGGGCTCCTCAGCCTCCCGCGCCTCCTGCAGTCGCTGCTTTTCCATCAGCTGCCTCTGAACAGGAGTGGGGCCAAGCACAAAGCGTACACCCTGCGGCTCCAGCTGCACCTGGGGCTCCAGGGGAGTCGGCGGCTCAGGGCGGACCCTGGGAGGAGGTGGCGGGGTTGTAGGACAATGAGACTGAGGGGAGGTGGGGCTCTCCAGTGGGGTGGTGACGGTCAGCGGGCTGGGCTGCTCCTCCAGGAGCCCTGTTGTGTTGACATACGTGTGAACCTGAAACAGAGGAAAAGTAAATTAGCTGTTCTGCCTTTTCAAGTTCTAAGACACACCTACATTCAGGTGTTCTTCGTTACAATGCATAACTTACAATCACTTCTCAGCTTCCCTGCAGTTTGACATCATGACAAGTGCAAGTGTGACCACTCAACAAGACTTAACAATGAACCCTGAGCAACCTGCTTCATATTTCCATCACTTTGACAGTAATCTGTCTAATCTGTCTGTCTGTCTGTCACCAAGATGTTGGTAGAAGTATTGTGATGAATGCAGTAGATGTACTGCTCAGTAATACTTCAGCTGTCACTACTCACTGCCTCGTCCGCCATGAGTAGCGGGTGAGTAGACTCTTCTCCCACAGAAGGTAGATGGGTGCTGGCAACAGACGGATGTCGGGTTGATGGGTGAGAGGGGGTGTCACCCACAGACGGGATCCTGGTCACACCGTTTGGTACTGTAGGTACTGAATAGCCCAGTGCTAACACACACACACACACACACACACACACACACATTAATGACATCTTCATGAATGCAATTGTTACAGAGGTGTTGAGATTAGGGTTGTGCGATTTATTGAAAATTAATCTTCATCGCGATATCAGAATGCGCGATATTCATATCGACGAAGACGGCTTGAAACTCGATATTTTGTTCATGCCATTTTCATTCCACCGGCACATAACTTTGCCGCCGGCTGCCATGTTGAATCACCATCTTGAATATGGAAACCCCTGACTGCAATCCAGTATCCAGCCACCTCATTGGTTTAGCGCGCCCCACCTGACGGACAGTGGAATCGCTTCCTTGTAAAATCTTTCAAAATCTCACTCATAGCAGCACGGCCAAAAATACACGTGGCATGTGATGCCTGCAGCGTACCATAAACTAATGGCGACGGCATGCCAGGGAGGAATGAATGAGGAGGAAGCACCTGATAAGAGAGTCTTGAGACGGTGGGAGACGGTGACGGAGAAGGGGAACTCGTTCCAAAGAAAAATGCCACGTCTTTCATTTGGGACTTTTTTGGTTTTAAACGCAACGACGACTGACAAAAACAAGGTACTGTGCAAGACATGCAAGCGGTTTGTTGCAACATCGCAAGGAAACACAACAAATCTCCGTAGCCACCTAAAGCACCACCACAGCGAGCTGCACGAAGAGTTCGTAACGAGCCCAAGTAAACATCCCAAAAAGACAAACGCTGACAAAGAATTAAAACAGCCCTCCCTTTCCCAGAGTTTTTCAAGTGGCACTCCGTATGAAAAAACATCCAAGCGTCACAGAGAGATAACATGCGCCATTACGTTCTTTTTGGCCGCAGACATGGTGCCAGTTCATACGGTGGAAAAAGAAGGCTTTAAGCAACTGCTAAACAAATTGGATGGAAGAAACACGATTCCCTCGCGCACCTATTTTTAGGCCATTCCCCGCATGTATGACACTTTGAGGGCCAAGGTGAGGTCAGAACTGAGTCAAGTGGAATACTTTGCGAGTACTACACATCTGTGGTCCAGCAGAACAACAGAGCCGTACATGTCGTTCACTGTGCATTTTATCACGGAGGACTTTCAGCTGAAAACACACAGTCTGGAGACGGCGTACTTCCCTGAATGCCACACAGGAGAGAGCATCGCTGTTACACTGCGTGAGGTGTTGGGAAGCTGGGGGTTGAGCGAACAGCAGCAGATCTGTATCACAACAGACAACGGAGCTCAACGAGTGCCTGAGACTCCAGTGTTTTGGCCACAGGCTGCATCTTGCCATCGGTAAGTGTTTAATATTGGGATAATAAATAGTCACTGTGGCGTTATGCTGTTTTATTGAACTTGTTATTTTTTATTTCCGTAACTTGAATGGGCCAAGTCATTAATTCAATAAATAAATAATTGATAGAATAATATAATAATTAAACATGCCCCTTTTTCTCATCGTTTTCAATTATTGTTGTAGAAAACTGACATTTTACTGAATTGTTTTAAAAATGTTTTTTCTTGTCTGCCTTGTCTTCTCTACTCCACAGAAAATTCAGTTAAAGATGACAACCATGTTGCTCGAGCTGCTGGGATTTGTAAAAAGATAGCGGGACATTTCTCACATAGCTTGAAACAGAAAACGGCACTGAAAGAAGTACAGCAGGAGAAAAACCTCCCTGAGCACTCCTTGATAACAGAATGCCCGACCGGGTGGGGTTCAAGACAGAAGATGATTGCAAGAGTCCTGGAGAAGCATCAGGCCTTATATGAAGTCCTCTCACCAAGCCCAAAAACAAGGCACCTGGTTCCTTCCTGGTCAGACCTTTCTGTACTCGAGTCTGTAAACAAGGCACTACAGCCCCTGCAAGACTTTACAGATGCTCTTTCAAGCGAGAGCTATGTGAGTGTTTCATTTGTGAAACCAGTCCTTCATTTGCTCAACACCTCCGTTCTTGCAGAGCAGGAGGGAGACAGCGAGCGAACCTCGTCCATTAAGATGAAAGTAAGGGACTACATGAACACGAAGTTTGATGACCAAAAAACCCAAGAAATTCTGGACATGGCTTGCTTTGTGGACCCCCGATTCAAAACCAACTACATCAGCAGCGAAAATGTGGCAGACATCAAGGCCAGGGTGTTGTCAGAGATGAAAGCAGCAGCACAGAAGGTAATTGGGTGGGTTAGGGAGGGTTATAAATGAGGTTATTTGACACTAGGGCAGGGTTGTGGCATAATTTAAGAAATATATACTGTATGACGTTGAATGGAAGATGACATTTTGACTATTGCAATTTGCAAAAATAACAATGTATTTTCCCCTCTGTATTCTCTCTGTATCCTTCTCTCAGCTCCAAGAGGGAAACCTTACTGCCCAGAGCATAGATCCACCCGGTCCCACTGTGAAGAAGCCAACACTCTGAGGTATGCTGAAGAAGGCCCAACCCCCAGTTCTCTCCTCACTCAGGCAACCGGTGCAAGTTGTGGAAGCTGAACTCAACAACTGGGTGATGGGCCCCACCATCGACAGTGAGGCTGACCCTCTGGAGTGGTGGCAGCTCCACAAGGAGAACTACCCACAGTTGAAGAAGCTAGCCAGGAAGTATCCCTGTATACCTGCAAGCAGCTCACCCTCAGAGACTTTTCAGTACATCTGGAAATGTTGTGAACTGTCAGCGCACAAGTCTAAAGCCTGACAAAGTAAACATGCTTGTGTTCCTAGCCAAGAACTTGCCTAATAAGTCTGATGACTTGACTAACTTACTGACTGACAGACTGCTCTACTTAATGACTGACTGACTGCTCATTCATGACCAATTGCTCACTGACTGACTTCGACAGGCAGCAACAGTGCATACTCTCACTTCAGTTTATTTTATTTTTTGACAGCCAATAGCACTCCTCTGATTGCTGTCTTAGTTTAAATTTACGTCGCAGGCACGTTTCATTTTAAGAAGAAAATGTTTGAAGGGGAGTGACTGTATTTAATTGCCACAGGCCTACTTGATAGGTGCTACTCGTGCTACTGTGGCATGTATTTTACCTCATGTTTTTGTTGAATTGTTGTTTTGCATTATTTGATATTACCTCAACATTGTGTTCTTGTTCTCCAATACTTATTGGAATTCTGCAGAATTTGCAGTGACTTTTGCACTTTACTAGTTTACTAATTGTTTAATTTGGGAGTAGAAAAATGTGTTTTAAGGAGCACTAACTCCAAGTGTCATGATGACGACTATTTGGAATGGCCAAATTTGCCAATGAAACAACCTACTGTTATCTGCTGTTGCCACACTTGCCAAGGTGGAGGAGGTGGTGTTTATTTGCTTGTTTGTTGTACTGAGCAGACCATGTTCTTCACTCAGATTTGTTTACCAGACTCAGGAGACATTTGTATTTGGGTTAAATTGTGTGGCAAAAAGTTCTTTCCAATAAAATCAGCATTGGAACATGATGCATTTATTTATTTTCCGATGTGCATGCATAAATGCATATGGTATTCATTATCTGGGTGATAGGCAGAGGACCTAAAGTGGTAGAAACATTAAATTATATGCTGTGGCAATAGCGCTCGAGATATCGTTACCAAGGTATTGAACACTGTTATCGAATATTGAAGGTTTTCCTGATATCGCACAACCCTAGTTGAGATGATCTGTGTGTATCTGAAGGTGGTGTGGATGTTGGTGCAAGACCGGCCGGTCTGAGTGTTTCGGAACCTGGCAATCTACTAAAACCTTCGCTGGGGATGACAGAGAATGGCTTGACGCACCAGACGATCCGACTGGTTCCACTCCTATCAGCTGAGAACAGGAACCTGAGGCTCTGGTTCACACCGGCTCACCACAATATAAGAATAGAAACGTTTGCTGGTATGACAAGTCTGGATTCCTGCCGTCACACTCTGATGGTCGGGTCTGACTTTGGCGTGACCAACATGACAGCACAGATCCATCCGGCCTTGTATCTACAGTTCAGGCTGCTGTTGTTGGGGGTCTCATTGGGGGGCTGGGGTGTACCCAGTACCCATTGAGCATGGTCCAGAGTGGACCTGAAGAACCTCCTCCAGATCAACGCAGGGAAAACCAAGGAGCTGGTGGTGGACTTCCGCAGGTGGACGCAGTCCCACCAACGCCGGTGAACATCCAGGCAATGGAGACTGAGATGGTGACATCTTATTAGTACCTGGGTGTTCACCTGAACAAACTGGACTGGTCAAACAACACCAGGCCATCTAGAGGAAGGGTCAGACTCTAACTGCTCAGGAGGCTGAGGTCCTTTGGAGTGGGGGGCACTCCTGAGGACCTTCTATGATACGTGGTGGTGTCGGCCATCTTGTAGGGGTGGTGTGCTGGGAAGCAGCATAGCAGCTGCAGGCAAGAGGAGACTGGAGAGCTCCTTCAGGGACAGACTCCTCCACCCTAAGTCTGGAGGGGAGGTTCCATAGGTCCTTCCTACCTGAGGCTGTCAGACTGGACAACAAGCACTGGTCCCCGTGACCCCCCTACCAGACCCTGGACAATCTTAGTGTGGAATATTTAACACTGTACTGTGTAATAGCCAACACTTGTGCTGCTAGTATTTATTGCAGTTGATTGTAGTTTATTATCGTGTATTATAGTTTTATTGTAGTTTATTATAGTTTGCTGCTACTTCTCTGTTTCTGCTACTTTAACAGTGCCAATTTCCCCACTGAGGGACGAATAAAGGTTTATCTTATCTTAGCTACATCCAGGAGCCTCCACAGCCTCAAGATCGCAGTCCAGTAGAAACCCTCTGAGATTGTGGAAGAACTGGAGGCATCACGGATGTGCAGCTGACAAATCTACAGCACCTGTGTGATGCTGTCATGTCAGTATGGAACCAAACTTCAGGGGCAGGCTTCCAGCACCAAGAACTCAGGCAGTTCTGAAGGTTAAAGGGGGTCCAATCTGGTACTGAGAAAGTGTACCCAGTAAAGTGGCCAGTGAGTGTGGATATCCACCTGCAGGAGTGTGCGCAGCCTGATGGTTGGGCTCCAGCACCGCCTCTTCCACCACACTGATGCTGTGGCTGTGCATCACTTCCTGCAGCATGTTGAAGATCTCTTCAGCTCGGGAACATTTGAAGGCAAAAATCCCTGAAACAGCACAAAAGAAAAAACATTCAACAGATTATCCAATAGCACACCTAGCAGTGTGCAGGTAGTCACCGAGCCTAACTGACTACAACTATACTCCAGCATTCAGGTCTCTGGATGTGAGACAAGGTCAATAGTCAGTTACAGCAGAATATATTGAGTATATACTGAATAGGAGGGAGGGCGTACAAGACAAGGAGGGAAAACATACAATTACAACAACACATGAGGGACAAACCAGGCAATGACGCACCCTCACACGCACACACACAGACCACGGTTTACAGATGACCAATACTGGACATGTGATCACAGTTGCAGCTGGCTGGGGGACACAGAGACTTACCAGGCCCTTGGAGCCCCGCCCACTCTCCTCGGGAGAGCGTGGGATCAAAACAACACTATCAGTGTCAACATGAACCCTGCTGACATCTCTGCAGCACCACCAACAGGTGAAACATCTCAACTACCTGATTGCATCACAGCTATGAATGTGAACACAAGGCTTCACGGTGCATTCAGGCGCTCCCCATCCACACACATTCATTCATTTCTTCTTTTCATGACATTTTCAAGAATCACGTACTAAAGCAAAACCAGATTCTAATCTTCAAAATTCCATAAAACTAAAACTGATTTGATTAATTTAGCGCCAGTTCTCAAGCTGAGTTAAAACAGAATATTTGAAAGGAGAACTTTCCATCTCTGAGACATTCCAGCCAAAAAGTTGATTTTCTCTCAGCAACACAATTTATCTCCAATACCTCAGGATTTGAGTCGCTGATGGAGTACAACCTACAAATTCAAAAAGCAGCAATTATGTATTTTTCCTTTGAGAATTCTCTCTCTCACACACACACACACACCCCTGTTCTTATGAGTCAAAAAGACTTCATTTTTTAAAAATTTCGCACTTGAGCCCAGCATGCCAATGTCCACAATGTGATAGTGTGAGACAAAGATAAACCGCATCTGCCGTGTAACAGCATCCCAGTCGCAGAGGAGCGTGGCTGCGCTGCAGGAATATCATCAACCTGCGTGTGTCACAAACGAGCTCTTATAGGAGAGAAGGTGCATCCTAGATTCGACACAGATACAGGTGCCATTTATATATTTGATCTTATTCTCCCATCATGAGATGTTTAAAAACATAACGTAATAAATTTACAGCCCGCTGCATGCATTTAAAGATTCTGTTTCTAGTGGAGCAACTGCTCCTCTGTGTAGAGCAGAGTTTGAGAAATGAATCACGTTAATCACGTCCCAGCTACCCTCCCATCAACAGCGTTTCTTTCGTATTGAGGTAACGCCCTTTCTCCAATTTTCAAGTGACTCCTTTGCTAAATATTTCAACACAGGGGGGTTCCATCTTTACACAGACAGGCTGTGGAATCCATAAGCTCACCTTTAACATCTGGGTAAAACCTAAAACAATTATAAATAAGAGACTTCTAGTTTTCCTTCACAGCTCAACTTCTGTCTGCCATACCCGCAACCTGTCTGTGACATTACTCCTCTCACCCCTCGTAGGATTGGACTGAACACCAGCTTTACCAGTTAAATAGAAATGGCTGACCTGAAAAACAATCAACCTACTGCTGAACAGTTGCACTACATACCTTAGGTCCCCATTTCCACATTAATTTGGTATCTATGATCACAAAAAACCCTAAATTAATAATCTTTTGCTTAAAATTGAGCATTTTTTGGCTGATCTGCACCTGCTCACTTTTTTTTTAGGGTATCTTAAAATGAAAAAGCTGGGGTGATTTACCATTAAGATTCTGGCGTATTTACATGGCGCTTGTTCTCAGACAACTATGTTCATTAACACGCATGGTGCTTGTCAAATCAACCAATAAAATAAAAATAAGAAGCTTCATGATTGTTTGTCTTGCCAATTCATATCATGTGATTTTCAACCAACATCACCAGTGGTCCAGTTTGAATGTGGCGTGGCCTTGTGTGAATCCAAAGCTTAAGGAGTGTACCTTGACCCGTTTGGCAGCGGCGTCCGCTCTCGAAGGAGAAGAGGTTGGAGTCATAGCCATAGCGCCGCAGGCACAGGTAAGGCCACCTGACGTCGTCACGGCGATGTGTGTGGAGGACCAGCTCAGCATCGGTCAGCTCCATCACGCCAGAGCCCAGCTCGTTCCCATCGTCATCCACGTTGATCACCTGCAAACACAAACCTGTTCACACCTGCAGCCTGTTTGCTTTGCTCCAATCAGAGATCGACTTGAACCCAATGACATCATCCAAGCTAATGACTAGGGGTGTAACGACTCATCTACTACATCGATTTATATTCCTACGATCCAACTACACTGATCTGTGCTCAGATGACATTTATAAAACAAACATAGTTTTAAATTGAAATCAATCGATTGTATCAATATTTGGAAATAACACACTAGATTTGAGCACAGAAGGATTTGTATGAATGTGTTTTTTAGTACTTTTAATGATAAAGACGTGAAACGTTACTCGTTTCGGTCTGCCTGTCAGTGACGCCATTGACATGCACCAGCGGCAGCTTGAATTTCAGAAGCAGCATTGCGGATGACGGAGGAGAAGCCGGTGAGCGAGAAATTACCAAGCCACAGACGGAGCTGTTCTCAATAAGTCGCTGCCTGACACGGAAAAGCAGAAGTAGCTGGTACACCTGCTGTTAATTCAACCTGAAGAAATGTTGGTTGCACTTTAATTTTTGTATTATTTTTATGCTGCAAAACAAGAGGCAGATAAACCTACTGTTTAAATGTTGGTGGCGCTGAATGTACTTTTATTAGAAATGTATAAATATTGAAAATGCAAGAAAAGGTTAAAAAGGAAAAAGCAGAAAAGGTTAACCTGCTGTTAATTCAACCTGAAGTCTTAGGTGCACTTCATTTTAATAAAACGTGAGTGCATTTGCCATTAAATGTTGTTTGTTTACATCAATAATTCATTTATGCCTGATTCCCTTACAAGAAACAACAGGAATCTAGGAAACTTCACCTGCACTGTCCAGTATCCAGGTGTTTATTTCACAGTCACACGGGTAGAATTTTTGGCTAAAAAGTTACTGAATGGATTTCAAGTCACTGAATTGTTTCGTATCGTTCTAAATGAAGCAATTTCATCCTTGAATCGTATCAGTAGCCATGAGTCGTGGTACGAATTGAATCATTCTTAAAACAAGTCATTACACCCCTACTCATGACTGACGGTTGTATTAAAACTGCAGATCGTGTAACCCTGCTAACAGACTAACAGGTGCCTGACACAAGAGATTTGTGGCAGACTTTACCCAGCGAGACCAGAGCTCACCTTGAATTTGCTTTGATGATTATCTGGAATCGACTCTTTCTCTGGACAGCTTAAGCAGCTACCCATGGCTTCTTCAGAGCACCATCTGATGTCTGCAAGACAGCAACAGCATGAGGATGGGAACCAGCACCGTCAGGGTGACGAGCCCTGGAGGGTCCTCACCTAGATCCTGCCTCCAGTCGCTCTGGTTCCATCCTCAGAACCTGAGGGACACTCATGCTTTGGGACCTTCACACACGGACCGCGTCTGGACAAAACATGGACAATGTCATATTAAAAATCACCTGGGGGCAGGACCATACAATCATGTTACGTGGAACGACATATCACATTTTTCTCCAAATCACAATATGGCTAAGTGCAATATCTACATAAGAGGAGGAATAATATTTGATAAAATGTCATATTCATAAAGCCATTTGAAGTATGCAAGTATCCCGAATTCATGATGATCAATATTTTGACTTTTGCATACTTAGATATTGCCCAGCCAGGGACCGGTATTGGTCAGTTTTCAGTGTAACCAGTGCAACTGTTCCTGACTGGTAACCAGCTCTTCAGTGTCAAGTACTTACATTTCTTAACTGGTCACTTGCTGGCGTACCGCATCACCAGGAATTGCACCAAGTCTATTTTTGCAGACAGCGCATCCATTGAACAAAGCAGAGTATAGTACATGTTGATTTTCAAAATAAAACACCATGTAGGGGCTTCCAATCGTAAAAACAAACCCTAAAAATAAAATAAAAACATGTACGTGCAGGTGACTGAAAAACACAAATCAAGAGAATTTGTGCAAGTTAACAAGGCTGGCGGCAGCTGGAGGTCGCTGCTGTGTGGAGGACCAATAGGATCGGCATCTCAGCAGGAACGCGGCGCAGCAGAGCCTGGTGAAAAATCAGGGCCAGTACGGAAATTCTTCACTGTGAGTAATGAGAATATAAAGCTCGCAAATTGTAAAACATCTCAGACCAAAACATTCTGTGGGGGAGCCACAACAAAACATCACGAACAAGACGCAGACCCTTCAAATGCCATCAGCCCAGTTGGAGGAGGCTAACAAAAGGAAGTGGCTAATGCTAGTAGGCAGAGCCCAGAGCCCAGAGCCCAGAGCCCAGACCCCAGAGCCAGCCTGCAGCCTCGCCTGCCTCCTGCTCTGAACTCAGCTGCTCCTGCTCAGCAGCCACAGACACTCACACACAGCTGAGACACAGAGACTCACCTTCAGGTTATTGATCAGAAGCCCACACATGGTGTTTTATTTTAAAAATTGACCAGATTCACGATTTCATTCATGTGGAGATTTCCTGTCTGACTTGATCTGCTCTGTGCATATTGGTGCACTGTACGACAATAACAGAATCATCGCTATTCCTGGCAAAGCAGCAGCTGTGGCAAGTGACCAGTGAGGAATCAGAAAGACCTGATACTGACTGGCTGGTTACGTTGAAAACCTGCCGATTCTGGTCAGGCAATCTGTCCATGATAATGAGAATAATAATGTTAAAAAATAATTAAAAGACAATGAATAAGGGAACAATGAAAGTAGCTTTCATCCTCTGTGGTATTCTTCGGCAGGAACTCATTACCAACCTCCATGTTGTACAAAAACTTTGCTATATTGGCTTTGGATTTATGTTCATTCTCTCAAGGTTTCCACAAAAGAATCCTGGCCAGCCCACCTTAGTTGATGCTAGCAAAATGGCAGCTGTTTTGAGTTGTAAGGAGTTCAAACACAAATTCATCAATATAATGTCAATTACAAAATTCACATGTGGGACTGTGTACTGCGGCAACATAATGTGCAGCTGTGCTGAAGCTTCAAATGTGTTTGGAGAAATGTAGGGTTAGCTTACAGTAGACACTTGTAAAATTTCACAAACGCCATTTTTAAGTTAAAAAAAAAGGTGATGCGACACAAACAGTACTCAGCATTACAGTTAAAGAGGGATAAATCCATCCATTTATTTTCAATACCGCTAATCTTTTAAGAGTCGCAGGGGTGGAGCCTGTCCCAGCTGACATTGGGTGAGAGACGGGGTTCACCCTGGAAGGGTCACCTGTCCATCTCAGGGCCATCAGGAGCACTTAGGGGTTCAGTATCTTGCTCAAGGACACTTGGACACCGGGGGAAGTGGGGATCGAACCAGCGTCCCTTCAGTTGCTAGACGGCCACTCTACCTCTGAGCCACACCGCCCCCAAGAGGAACATATCAATCTGATATTGACCTGTTACAGACTCAAACAGCTGGACTGGATTTTGGTGAAAATGCAGGCAATCTACTAGCCTTCAATCCAGAGGTTTTAGCCTCTGTCATGCATCAGCAGCACAATGGTAGGTAAGCAGAAGAGCTAGCAGCATGGAGGGAGCACCAGGGAAAGACTCTGCACTTTTAAGGTATATACGTGCTGCTCTGTTGTGATTACCAACCTTTTGAATTAATTTGTTACTGGCAAACTACAAAAGTAGCATTTCAATGTGATGAATCAGTCCATCCCACGCAACAAGGTCTAACACACCAGAGTCCCATCACTATTCCGCATCAGCTGGTGAGTTTGGGCACCACATTGCAAGTTAAAACTGCACTGACTGTTGCTGCGGGCCAATGCCTTCCAAACCATTACATGGTTCCAAGAACAGTGTGCCACTGTCCAGCAGAGGTTCCCAGGTCTACAGAGTACCAAACATGCTCACGAGCAGCAACACCAAAGACCCAGGCTGGTTGGCATGGCAGGTAGACTGCATATCTAACCATGGTGATTACCCCTACCTTCATGCACCATGCACATGCGCTTCTCGCATATGCGGATCCCAAATGCTTCCTTCCCCACTCTTGCCTGTTCCCAGGGAGCCCCATAGTACTCCACTGCCTCTGGGGTCCCTCACACACGGATCACCTATCCGCAGGGAACCAGGCACCCCTCTGATGACCTAACAGCCAATCAGATTCAGAAAACTTCATTTATCCTCATGGGGGGGGGGCGGGGGCCTTAACAGAGCAGGGAGTGGTCATTCCAGTACTGACACCATATGTACTGCAGGCACTAAGTACTCACCCCAGAACTGCACTTCCTTGTGCTGAACGGGACAAATAGAAGACCTATGCATGGTCAATGTTTCCCGTAGCCCGCAACACGGCACAACACAACAGCCCCCCCCCCCCCCCAACAGGTAATGTTGACCATAAATTGCTTGCTTTTCCATAATGTGTAAAAAGTCTCTAAGACATCTATGCGTGTGTCCTTGCTGCCTCAACCCACCGGCGAGGCTCCGTGTGATGGCGTGGACAGCATGAAACAATGGTAACGACCTCTCCGCAGCAGCAGAACGTGGACGATTATCATCACATACCCCAATCACAAAAACTAAAATCAGCACACTGGGAACTTCAATCATTTGTATTCTGGAACATTCTATGGAGAAATGATGTAAATATTGACAAATTTGCATTTGTGACCCACATCTCCACCTGGAGGCAGTGCAGAGCCCAAAACACAGAAACATCCCAAGATGGCGCTTGTGCAGATGTCAATGACTTCTGGGGTATATTGACTCCACATCAGAGGCCATTTGACCAAATACTCAGTCATTGTGTCTAGTTAATTAAAACTTCAAACTTTTTGATATGATCGAATACAATTTAATAAAAACCAATTGTTTTTCTGACACAAACCTTGATATCAACTACAATCAAGTTCACAGGTCTACAAACTAACCTGTGAATTAGTTCAATTTTAGTGGACGAGCAGCAGAGAAGCAAGTAAATGTATTTAATGAGTACATTTACGTTACTCAGCAAGTGTATACATTTTTTCTCTCAATGCGCTCACTCATTTTTTAATATTTTTAGAATTATGAGTGGAAATATGAATCTGTTTATTATTTTATTACCTCCTGCACTCAACTGAAATAATGTAAATACCAATTCAGACTAAAATCCATCCATTAATTATTTTTGACTTCACCAGAACTGAACACATCCTTCCCTCAAACATGGACACCGTATGTTCATGTGTTCATACATGAAACAATCATGATCCTCAAACGTCAGCTGATGGATCATCATGTTGACGCAATTGGCTTGTACATTTTTATATCGATTATGGAGGTTAAAGAGAGAAAAATCAGGTGTGACCTTGTTCACTTACGAGTGAATTCAGATGACAAACAATCATGACTTCATCTCAATGATCCCCGCAAACACGAGGAGTCACGACGTCACTTCCTCTCATAGACTCGAGCGTTAAATAGCTTCAGAATCCAGTTAATCGAGTTGAAGTTGAGAGTGTGTCCAGTCCAACTAGTTTCTCTCCAGTTACCGCGGTGTGTTTCCAGTCGAAGATGTTAACCAGCCGAGCAGCTTCATAAACACTCACGACCCTCCGCCCGCAGCAGCGTCTCCCCCCTAAAACCCGGGCAGGTCACCCGGCCAGCGACCCAGCGGGGCCGCGGCGGCAGCTTTCACCGCTCCGGCACCTCGCAAGCACCGAGCCAGGCTGCTGCTTCAATAAGCTAGCGCAGTTTCCGGCTACCTGTTAGTTAGCGAACACGCCGACGCATTCGGCTCACTGGCGTCTCCGCACCTGGAAACACACCGCCGATTCCACCGCGTCATACTTACGAGACACCGTCACGTTGTTGAAATACAGCATCCAAACTTCTCGGACAGTTGTGAAGCAGCTGCGATGAGTCCCGGGAAGATGCTGGCCAGTGCACCGACGAGCCAGCTAGCGTTAGCCCGCTGCTACACGAGCAGATCCTCCATCTTTCCTGTGCGCTGCTAGAGCGCCAAAAAAACAATCACAACTTCTTTCAAAGCGGTCCAACGCTCGTGTTCGCGCCAACGAGGCGATAAAAACGGGCCAAATCCATCGATAGTCCCTCGCGAGTCACTGTGGGGTGCGAGGTTCCGTCCAAATGCACTTTTTTTCCACAAAAAAACAAGTTTGCTCGGATCTCGCCGTCTTTCTGCTGCTAGCCAGTTGGCCTAAACTTGGCTAAACTTCCGATAGTTCAGGCTGCAGCCCCGGCGGACTGCGCATGCGTCGGCGGTGTGGTTTGGGACGTAATGAATGACTAACAGCGAAAATATAATTACTTGTTTTATTGAAACTGCCACAGAAATGCGTCACGATATGTCACATTAAAAATTAAATTCACATGAAACAAAAGAGTAAAGTGTGAGAAGGAGGAAGCATCTGATTGGCTGACCGAAACATTCCATTACTTTGAGCTGACGTCATGTTGGATACTGACAAATTTCTACATCTTCTGTCTGACAGGATCCTTCACCCTCCCCGCTGCTACTTTTCAAAATAAAACCCTTACCCTTCCAAACGAATATTTTTGTTAAACAAAATATTCGATGAGACATTAGATCCGGTAAAACCAGCGTGACGCTTAAAGTCAGCACTTTATTCAAAATTTCACAGACGCATTGCCATCATTCCAAAAAGGATGTAATTTGCTATTTAAAAGTTTAAAAATGGAAAAGAAAGAGGGTGATTGTGTAATTGATGTTGAACCTCAGAGAGAGCATGAGTGAGGTTGCTTTTCACGTGCATTCAGATCCTCCACGACGCTCTACATTATGTTTGACTCCTCATTTCATGACACAAGAGCAGGGACAGCAGTCACCTGCACAATAATACACCGCTGACACATCAAGTCTGTCACCATGACAACAAGCAAACAACTTTAAACATGCATGTCCTTTGAATGGAGATGTGACTTTCATAAATGTGAAAGACACAAGTTTGCATATTCCAGCGGTTTAAGCTACAACTACATCCGACACATCAGATCAGAGCCCCCCCCCCCACAAGTCCAAATCAAAGAGCAAATGTAACTTCAGACACAAAGATGGTGGTATGGAAAGTAACATATATACAATCAGCAAGTAAATGTACACACAGGATGTATAAATAAACATATTTTCTCAGTACATCAACAGTGATAGAAAAATAAAATTCCTGTAGTTTGGCTTAGGGGTCAAAACAATCTCAACGTCTGCTTCTTGGTGTTTCTGTGGACCCAAACAACAACAACAACAACACATAGTCAGTATTTGATTTGGAACAACACAGAGGACCAACAACTTTAAAAAGCCGCTCACCTCGCTGGATGCTGTACATCACATTTTCATAGACAGGACAGATGAAGCTTTCCTGTTCGCCGCGCAGTTTCCTGGCTCGCAAAACATCTCGAACACATTGGTGCAGGTACGCATACTGACCCTGGTAAAGACAAATAAACACAATCACAATAAAGCTAACATAGTAAGGTAGACACAGATTAGTCAACACATATAAACACAAACAATAAACACAATCCAGGGACAGGCCCCTCACGACCCTTCAGGACACCCAGGTCACATCCGCGGTGGTTGTTTCCTTTTAACTCAGAAATGTTAAATAATTTATGATCAAAATCCTTCTGACTTTGATTGATTGGTGGAAAATTCAGCAGCTATTCTCATTTGTTTATTCTGAAAATAAAGTCCACATAAGACAATCTTTTTTATCATCGCCATTTTAAACCGTAGCTGAACTATCCGACACTTCAAACATTGTATCACATGACGCAGCCTCGCGAAAGTCAGCTCAGCACCACGGGATGTAGCCTACGTTCTCGTCAAACTGCAGTCAGGTTTTTTTGTCGGGGTGGAATTTGAAAATGGAAGCAAGATGAAGAAGTCGACTCTAAAACAAACGAAACTCAGCTTTGGAACGCCAACAGGCCGCAGAAAGAGAGAGAGGAGGAGGTGAGCTGCTTTCGCTGGTGAGACGGTGCAGTATTT